>NC_081564.1:31271406-31406814 GCF_022355385.1 Mustela nigripes | reverse complement strand
GGTATCTTCTGTTTCTAGTGAAAAACTGTGGAAGCTGTGTGGGATAAAGGGCCCAGGAGCAGGAAAAAGGAACGCAATTTAAGCTATAAATCGGAGGACTTACTTTGGAAACTGTATGTGGGGTTTGAGAAGAGGAATTAATTATATAATAGAAGCATATACCATAGAAATTTAAAGGTCATGGAGATATACTCTGTGTTAGGAATGTGCTAGAATATCTTGACGTGTTGAGGTTCGGGATAGTTCTCAATTTCGTTAGAGAACATGACTTTGGATCCCAGTAATATTCTATACGTAGGATCTTAGAAGATCTAGAGGCATGGCCCTCTGCCATCTTGCTCTGACAACATAGCAGTGTAACATCTCTGTAAAGCCAGTCTTTACTGTCACTGTATTTGTGTCAATTAAACATCCGAGCCTAACGAGCAGTGGGTGATGTATGGAACTGCTAAACCACTCACCGTATCTACTCCTGAAACTAATATAACTCTGTATGTTAACTAACTGGCATTAAGGTACAAACTTACAAAAAAATCACAGCCTAGGTTTTGTTGTTATTATCCTGGGATCAGGAAGCCATGTCCATGGCAAACGGGAGAGAAACAGCTCCAAAAGTTCTTCAAAACTTCCTAGCTACTGGGAGACTGATTTTCTTTCCACATTAAAAAACTGTTCTGCCACAGGAGCTTTCAAACTTACTTATTTTTAGCCTTAGACTCTTGTAAAAATGAAATTTTGACACAAGATCTCAATATGTAGAATCCAAACCGATGAAATGGAAGGTAGGACTCACAGTTGAAAAACCTCTCAGAAAGGGGCCCAGAGGACTTCTGGAACATTGGACTGCGTGGCTCCCCCAGTACTTCCTGCAGGTGGAGCTCCCCCTCACCCCCTGCCCTGTGGCCAGGCCACTCCCAGGTTCATGACTGCCTCTGAGTCGCCCTGACTCAATGAACAAGCAATTATCCAGTGCTTACTGTTTGCCAGGTCCTGGGAGGGTTCCTGGATACACAGAAATGAGTAAGGCTGCGTCCTCATCCTTGAAGAGCTCACAGTCACGTGGAGGACTCCTTTCGACACTTCGGGGAGCCTTATATCTGCCTGGGCTGCTCATCAAAAAATGCCAATTTCTAGGTCTCCCCCCCCCACCCCGGAAATGTCAATTGAAAAGGTAAGAGGTGGAGCCGGAAATCTTCCAGCTTAATAAGCATCCATCCAGTGGGAGAGGCAGAAACACAAACAAGAAGAGTCACCGTGGAACAGCGAGCTGAGAGTGATGGCGGAGGTGTGCAGGGGCAGTCACGGGAGGGCCTGGGAGTGCAGAGCGCCCCGGGGGGAGAGGAGATCAAACTTAGCTTTGGAGGGGGTGCAACATAGACTGCCGACAGGAGAGTGATGAGAGTGACGTTTGGGCTTGGGGATGGCACCATTCTGAGGGGCTGGCTGAGCAGCTGTGAGACCAGCCAGGGGGCTAATAGAATATTCCAGAAGAGAGGTGGTGAAGGGCTGGGCTGGGTCCGAGGTGGCAGGTGGTAGTTCAACACCAGCAATTGGAACAGCAGATACTTGTTACCACCCAGCAGTCACTGTGCTAAAGGACTTGCCCTATAGTTTCATTTAATTCTCACAAATCCTACAGTGTAGCTACTGCTAGTAACCCTATTTCATAGATCACGACATGGACATTTGGAAAAGTCATACAATTCGCCAGAACAGGCACCTAGGTTTCTTCCTCTGCAAACCTATGCCTTCAACTACAATTATTAAATCACATTGGCGCTTAAAGCATATAGAATAATGAATGGATCAACACAATCTGTAAGAGGTAAGTTCTAAAGGACCTGATGATTGGTTGGAGGTAGGGGGTAAGGGATGATTCTAGCTTGGGGCACCCGGGTGATACCATGACCCTGACAGTGAATTCTGGAAAGGAATTTGCTTACGGTTGGAAGATGCTTGGGCTATGATGAGTTTGAGCTACGGACCTAGGGAATATCTCCTGGGTAACTGGATAGATGGGCGTGAGGCTTGGGATTGAAATGAGATCGAGATACAGGTTTGGGAGTGAGTAGAAACCATGAAACTCAGTGAGTACACTCAGGGAGAAAGTGTAGAGTGAGAAGAATAGAAGAACCCAGAGGGGGAAGAGGAATCTGCAAAAAAGACCGGAAAGGTTTGACATAGCAATGAGATGTCACTGGAATCAAGGTAACAGAGTTTCAAGGAGACACTGCTCAGTAGTTCAAGTGCACTAGGCAGGTCTAGGATGGGGGGCTGACCAATGGCAAGGGCATTGGAAAATGTGATGGCTTCTGGTGACCCTAAGGAGAAGAGCCTGTCACAACATGTGGATTATAATAAGCACTAACAAAGCAGAAAGAGCAAACGTTAATCTTGAGGACTGAGAGGAGAAGTGGGAAGAACAATTTTCTGCTACTTACAGGGGAGTGTAGCAGCTGGAGGATAAGTTTCAAGGGCTTTACACATGCACCGTGGGCATTTACCACCATCAACTTCTAGGATGGCACGTGTCCTTTATCCTTTCCCTTGTTGCTTCAGTAAACACACAAGTGACCTTGGCTTCCAAGCCAAAAAAAAGGTGGAAGAGACATTTCAACCAGAGATAAAGGTGAGGGGTGACGCTTGCCCGTAAATCCCCCATTCCTTGGGAATCTCTCCTGCATTCCCACGGCTGCCGTGAGAGCAAGCAATCCGTTTGCGTTGCTGTGGGAGGTCAGTCAACAGCGGAATCTGTCATCCCATCTTTGCCTGATGATTACTGGGGAAACAACCGGTGCTGAGCCCACTAACACATGCCAAGTGGCTCTTTTCACTGGCACCTTTCCAGTTCTACAGAACTCATATAACTAAAACAACAACAAGGAGCTGTTGGGTGGCCCTGGATCAGACTCATGTGTCACCTGGCCATGATCACACCCGCCACACCTGCTGGCATCTGTCCTGGCTGCTTCGTAGAGCGCTGGGCTCCTCCTGCTAAGTGTCCAGGAACTGCCTCAGGGCGTAGTGGGTCTGCCCAGCACCCTCCTAAGCTAGCCTCCATCTCTGCTCGAATATTCCTATGGAACAAAAACATTGTTTCATTCCACATTTATTTATTTATTTTTTAAAAGTTTCTATTTATTTGAGAGAGAGAGAGAGCGAGCACGCACAAGCTGGGTGAGGTGGGGGAGGGGCAGAAGGAGAGAGAGAAGGAGACTCCCCGCTAACCAGGGAGCTCCACACAGTGCTTGGATCCCAGGACCCTAAGATCATGACCTGAGCTGAAGGCGGATGCTTAACCGACTGGGCCACCCAGGCGCCCCTCATATCACATTTTATTAAAAATAACAAATCTTTGCCTATTTAAGAGGAGGGCGATTAGGGATTGCTCCTCTGTTTTCTGCAAACCCCAAGCAAGGAAAAATCAACCCAACTAGTTTGTTTGGGACGAGCAGGGGTACAGGTAAGTAAAAGAGCTTGGGTCCTGGGCTCCTCTAAGGACCCACAGACAGGTGCAGAGTCAAGGGGGGAGATTTGGAGGGTTTTGGGGGAGGGCACGGGTGGTTCAAGTTTAAAGTTGACCATATGTATAACCCAGGGGGGATGTGGAGTGAAGTGTCCCGTGTGGGAGGGAAGGGAATGTCGCGTGGGTAAGGACTGGAGGCTGTGTTCAGAAGGTGGTGTATCAGTTGGGGGCTTCAGGCTAAAATGTGAATTCAAATGACACGAAACAATAGAACATTTATTGTGGCATGGTTGTGAGTTCCTAGGAAAGGGCATTTTAGGCTGGCTGAGAAAGGGTTCACAACTGCCTTTTTCCTACCAATTTCCATTCTCGGGGCTGATTTCATCCTCCTGCTCGAAGCAATGGGGTCCCACAAGTTCCAGGAGTTAAGCAATGGAAGTGACGGTTTCTAATGACTTGCTCTTTGGAGCAAGGAACCTTCTCTCACAACATAGCAGGGGGGTCCCTCATGCTCCGTGGCCAGCATTGGGTCACAGGTAGGCTCCTGAGCCAACTCTCAGACCCTCAGACCCTCAGATCTCGGTCCAGCCCTGAAGCAGGTGGGGTGGGTTCTGCCTCCACTGAACACTTGCAGATGTGAGACACGTGCCCCCTAACCCGTCCTTGTTCTGTTAGGGAGGCAGAGTCCCTCACAGGTAGGTATTGGAGCTTGCGATGTTTAAGGTGGAATTCAAAACACAAGCAAGATCCAGGCAGCAGGCCGGATGGGGAGTGGGTGGCTGAAATCTAGCAGGGATGGAGGTGTCTAAAGTTAAGAAGGTCAAGGAATCGGAAGCCTGGACGTCTGCATGGATCACACACACTGATGTTGACAGTGCCAAGAATGAAGGCAGTAGTGGTGCTCCGCTGGCTCGGTCGGTAGAGCAGGTGATTTTTGATCTCAGGGTCGTGGGTTTGAGCCCCATGTTGGGCATGGAGCCTACTTAAGAAAATAATAAAATTTGGGGGAAAAAGAATTAAGGTGATAGATGGTGAGGGTGGGGCAGTGGGGGTGGAGAGAGGGACCCCCACAAGTCAGACTGCCAGCTCTTCAATAAATGACAGGGATGAGGGACAAGAGGGAAGGTGGGTGGGCCGTCCTTCCTTTCCTTCTCCACTAAACCCGACTGCATATAAGGTCTTTAAGGGTTTTCAAGTCTGATCCCCACTGAGCTGGCCCAAGCACTCTGTTGGGGCAGAAGCTTCTAGACTGACCACGTGATAGTCCAGTGAAATAAAAGCCCATGGATTCCAGGTGTTGGTCCTTTTCAGAGCTTCTCAGATTCCTCCAACACACAGCCAGGGTTGGGACTCTGCTCTACCTCTCACACTGTGGTCCCTTATCATCTCAAAGGGCAGTTGGAGCTCCTAATCACTCAGTGGAATGAATGTATTAAGCCCCTATGCTCCAGGCATGGAAGTAGATAAAGGAAAATCATGTGGTTGCCTCTCCCCCAGATGCCCACCGGGGGATATGAGTACACACACTGCTACGGTAGAGACTCGTGGGTGCCTCCTGGTTGGCAGGCTCCCCAGCGTCAGGGCAACTCTGCACGCAGACTTGGGACAGGCGAGGCTCTTGGGGGATGACGCAATGTAGTGTCTTCATCTCCATTTCACTGAAACCACGCCCCCACCACAGCCAGCCAAGTGTACTTCATAGATCTTGTTTATATTTTGAACTGTTTTGCCTCAGCAATCTCAAACTCTAAAATATGTCAGAACTTCAGAATAAAATCTCAGCATCTTGGAATGAAATATAAGAGAAATGCAGCCTTCGTGATAAGGCTCCTTGTCTACCTTTCTAACTTCAACCCTTGTCACTTTCCCCAGGGACCTTGCAATCCAGCTTTATAGGCAATTTGCAGCCTCCTAAGAGCGCGGTACCCCCTCAGGCTTCTGGATTTTTGCATCTATTTCTCTTTTCATCTGGAAGATGCTTCCAGGACAAGCATGGAGGAGCACATTCTGGCTGGAAGAAATAGTATGAGTGAAGGTCTGGTGATGACAAGGAAGCACTTTGCCCAATCCTGCTGGCAGATTGGGCAAGGAGGATCTGAGGCTGTTGGTCTCCGTTGGCGTCAGAATCCCTGGGAGAACTTGCTAAACTGCAAATGCCTGTCCCCATTGGCCCCCGGCTATGGTATGGCAGGGCTGAGGGTGGGGCCCGGGGTCTCCATCTCTCAGAGGTTCCCAGGTCCTGTAGCTGCTGCTCACAGAGGGAAGGAAAGTGTAGTCCTTGACCAAAAACGGAGGTATCAGGATAGGGCTTCAAGCAGGGATGTGACTTTCATTGGTTGCTCAACAATTATTGATTCATTGTGTACCTACTATGTTTCTGACTCTGGAAATACCAAGAATAAGGATAACTTAATATCTGATTTCAAAAGGTGTTTTGGCCCGGTGAGAGAGGCAGTAAACCACACGGGATCATTATACGTGATGGTGAGTCTCAGAGGGAGGTGTGCGTAGGCTGTGATGTAATCAGAAGAAGGGAGCTGCACAGACCGGATATCACCTGAGCTGGGCGTGGCCGCCTGAGAACCCACAGCTGTGTGTCCCCCAGAGACCTGAGGGCTGGGCCAGGGCAGGTGGCTGTGAAGCTGTGCAGCGCTGTCCCGGATGGAAGGTGGTCCTGTTTCTTCCCTCTTCTCAGTTACCAGCTTCATCACTACACAGCAGGTCTCTGTACCAACGTTTCACCTGGTTAGGGTTTTAACTTTCTCACACAGTGAGATGCAAACTCAGAAGTTCATCCCTCTCAGACCTGGAACAACCTGCAGGAGCTGTCTTCCCTACAGTGTGTTCTAACTCACCATCTGGCCCCATTCCTTAAGCCTCACGGTCCATATGCATTTGCAGAAAATGCTGATTGTAAATGATGACGCTTTTTAAAAACCAAAATAACAGCACCTAGATTCCTAGTGCTGAGCACAAAGGAAGTATTCCACAATGGGTCTGATCATAATTGTAATTATGTAGCACAGGTGTGAGTGGGAATCGTGCAAACCCCCACTGTCCAGTCCTATTTGGCTCCCTGAGGTCTGTTAGCAGCTCAGCCCTCCATGAACCCGCAGAGGAAAACCTGCCCCCGGCCCCCTGCTTCAGCAGTTCCACCATGGGCCTCATCAGCTGGGCGGCCCCTCCATCAAACAGATAGCATTGCTCTGTGGGCTCTCTACCTAAGTGCCCCTAGAAAGGACAGAGCCTGCTCCTCTTTTCAGGGTGCCAAGGTAAGGCCTGGCAATGGCCCGTACTGGTTTTTAGCTCCATCCCTTAGTGTGTGAACACCAAGAGAGCTTTTCTACTGCCTGGAACCTCAGTTTGCTCATCTATAAAGCAGGCACAGTGGTATCAACTTTGGAAGATTACTGTAAGGTTAAAGACATATAGATAGTAAAGGTCCATGTGAGTAGATGATAGCCTACCTATGTCTTCTGACTGGTTCCATGAGCTCTTTCCACTTCACTGGCTTATGGCACAAACGTGTCCCAGATGCCCAGTCAGTGCCAAGTGCTGTGCTAAGTGCTGGGATTCCGTAGCAGGCCAGATGAGGTCCCCTGCCCTCACACCCCATCACATTTGGGGCAGGTTTCTCTTCTTCACAAAACAAGCACCTGCTTCTTTGCACCTGGACTTTGGTTGTGGTAGTGCAGAGTAAATACAAATCTAAAAAGGGAAAAATTGATTTTTCCGTGGTGTAAAAGGAAAAGAGTCTCTCCTTTCCTTTCTTAAAGATCATTTACTCTAGAAAACTTGTAAATTCTTTGTCCTTTTGGAGATGTGTGTAAATATTTTTTAAAAAGCTAAATAGAGGGGCGCCTGGGTGGCTCAGTGGGTTAAGCCGCTGCCTTCGGCTCGGGTCATGATCTCAGAGTCCTGGGATCGAGTCCCGCATCGGGCTCTCTGCTCAGCGGAGAGCCTGCTTCCCTCTCTCTCTCTGCCTGCCTCTCCATCTACTTGTGATTTCTCTCTGTCAAATAAATAAATAAAATCTTTAAAAAAAAAAAAAAAAGCTAAATAGAAAAAAAAAAAGGAAAAAAAAAGTTAAATAGGCCTTTTGCCAGTTCTAAACCAGAAACGTTCTTTCTCAAGGTCCTGGGAGCCATCTCTCTGAAATGTTAACTTTATTTCCAGGAGAACTTGACTTCAAACCCACCTTCTATGGTACCACATGAAAATTCTATTGCAGCTTTGGATAAAGACAGTTAGCAAACAAAACAGTCACTCTAATTACTAGGTAAATTTAGGGTGAACTCTGAGTGAAAAAATGTCTGTCCAGTCCTCTAACTTGAGACCATGATGTAGGTGTCGCACCTTCCTTGTCCACATAAAAGCGCGAGATTTCTTGCTGTCTCTGCAATATCTTTAGGGGACCGCCCTCAACTGTTTTCTTCCTCTTCTCTTCCCTTGGGGAGTTTTTGGGGGGTCTGGCAGATTTTGTTTTTCTTTATACTTAACCAACAGTAAAAACCAGGCTGGCTGGAGAGCGCTTTGTTACAATTTGGACAACCTGAACGATGAGCATTAGCGCCTCACCTTCCATCCCTGCATTTTCAGCCGGTGCTGTCCCCGCATCTCCCTGCCGCAGCGCAGATCCCCCATCCGCGGCCGCAGCCGAGTCCCGCATCCCTATTTTTAGCTGCCACAACCCTCGTGGCCAAGTGACAGGCAAGCGGGGCGGTGCCCGAGAGCGCCCGGCGCCGCCCAGCCCCACCGCGCCCCGCCCCTGCCGCGCGCGCCCCGCCCCCGTCCCGCCCCCCACGCGCCGGGAGGGAGGAGCCGGGTGCGCCACAGCCGGCGCGCGGAGTCGGAGCCGGTAGCCCGCGCCCTGCGGCCGGCGGCCGGCGGCGATGAAGATCTGGAGCTCGGAGCACGTGTTCGGGTGAGGTCGGGCGGCGGGCCACGGTGGGGTCCGGACCGGCACCTGCTCCTGCCCCCGCGGCGGCCGAGGAACGGCTGGACCCCAGACCGGGCCCTCGCCGAGCCCGCCCAGCCCCGCGCTGGCCGCTCCCAGACCGCGGCCCTGGCATCCTAAAAAGAGGGGGCAGGCTCTGTCCTTTCTAGGGCGTCGTTAGGTAGAGAGCCGGCAGAGTGGTGCAGTCTGTCTGATGGAGGGGCCGCCTGACTGACGGAGGCCGGTGGTGGGATTGTCGCAGCTCGGGGGCCGGGGGGCGGCCTTTCCCTGGGGGACTGGCGGAGGGCCGAGGCGCGGGACGGATCTCAGCCACCCGAAAGAGGCCGGACGGCGCGGGCCGGCGAGTGCGCTGGGCGGCGGGGCGCCCTGGTGTACTCGGAGGCCCGGGGGCGGGGGCACGCGGCGGGGAGGGGGCCCCGGAAAGTGACAGCCTTCTTTCCTCAGCCCACCCGGGAGCAGGCCCGATCTCGCCTGTACCATGCGCTCTTTGGGGCAGGGCGCGCGGCATCCTAGGGAGAACAGGGGCCTGGGGAGCGGGCCCGGTCCTCTGCTGAGATTGTGCTGTGCCATTGAACCCAGACTCTAAGCTGTGAGCTCGGCAGGAAGCCAAATGTGGAGAAGGCTTGTGGGGGGTCTTTCATCCTGAATGCACTTGTGGGCATGGAAGGTCTCCAAGCCAGCATGGAAAACGGAGAACTGTTTTAAGAGTACCCTCGTGACCTAAATGGTATCTTCTAAGTCACTTTGGTATGTGACACTATACAGTTATCCTTTAAGATTTTTTAAAGGAACACAGATTTTAAAGATTCCTTGATCCCACTTGGAGAAGCATTTTGTTTTGGGGAAAAAAACAACAAAACTGCGTGAAGTGAAATTGTCATCCTTTGGCCTTTTTATGTAAAATTATTACAATAAAACTTTATCGAGTGGTTTAAAACCTCTGAAATTATTTCTAATGAAATCTTTAGAGTTTATGAGATTCATTTTTGAGTGTTGATTTTGGTATGGTCTGCAGTCTTTCTCAACTGGGCTTCCCTGAGAGATCCTGTGAAAACCCCAGTGAGAATGACTCCAGAGATTCTTTTCTCAATTTTGGAGATAACTGGCACCATCCGAATGCAGAGGGAAGACGTTAAATCATTGAAACTGTGTGCCCAGGCAGTGGGGCTCAGTGTTCTCCCTGAACACCTGAGAAGGACTGCCCTAGAAGTTCTTGAAATGTTGGTTGACAAGCAGAAGTGAATGGTCAGCTATGGAAAGTCAGTCACTGTTGATAAACTTCACCCTCATAAAGTGTATGATTCAACAATTCTTAGTCAATTTACAGAGTTGTACAACCATCACCATAGTCCCGTTTCAGAATATTTCCATCGTGCTACAAAGACTATTCCCATTCCCATTCCTCATTCCCATTCCCAGGCACCCGCCACTCATTCCCAGCCCCAGGCAACCACTAAGCTGCTGTTTCTATAGATTTGCCTTTTCCAGAAATTTCACCTAGAAGTCGTAATACAATATGTGGTCATTTGTGTCTGGCTTCCTTTACTCGGCACATTTTTTTGAGGTTCATTGGTATGGTATCCTGCATCAGTCCTTCATTCCTTACCTTATTCATTTTGTGTCGCTGATACTCTTCCGGTGCCTGACATACAGTAGGTGCTCAGTGAGGGGGTGAAGAATCTCAAGGAAACCGGGTGCCCTTCCAGAATGAGGGCAGCTGTCCACCAAAAGAATCCCAGGAGGCCCCCAAGTTGCTGTGGACTAGGTGCTGACCATCTGCCATTGGTTTTTGAACAACTGCTGTTGATTTTTGAACTTCATATTGGCAAACGTGGCTGAGGACGGTGGTAGGTAGGCCTTTGTGGCAGACAGGTGGCGAGTGAGGTGTTATTCTGTGACAACAGGCCCTCTGTAGGACAGTATGAAATTGGAAGCCTGGCTTTCTAGCTAGGCTTTATTAATGAGTTTCCGTTTGCTTAGTCCTTAAAATCACTGATCCACCCTCCCCTTCGGGGATTATAAACCTTTCTTTTCCTTTTTATACTTGTTTACTTTTTATATATTTGTGGTGCTGACAGGTGACTCGTTGATTGGAGTTTCATAAACATACTCTTGAAAGGCAAGAGATAATCAGGCACAAAAGCTTTGGCATTTATCAAGTTTTCCTCTTGTGTCCACATCCTGAAGAAACCCCAGGACCCAGGGGTGCCTGGGTGGCACAGTTGCCTAAGCGCCCAACTCTTGGTTTCAGCTCAGTCATGATCTCAGGGTCATGAGATCGAGCCCCACATCTGGCTTTGTGCTCGTTGCAGAGTCAGCCTGGGAATCTCCCTTCCTCTCCCTCTTATTCTCTCTCTAAAACAAATAAATCTTAGAAAGAAAGAAACCCCAGGGCCTGGAGTGGGGCATAGCTGAGAGCAGTATGAACACAGCCATGGAAATGGAGAGCCCTCTGGGAAAGCCATCGGAATCAGCATGTGTGTTACCTAGATGGGGTTCAATGTAGTTTAAATAGTAATGAAAAATATAGGACTGAAATATAAAAATATAGAAAGGGATGTTAAAAATTAAACAGGTTTATAAATTTCATCCTCACAGCATTGACCAAGGTTTCAGGTAGGCCTAGAACAAGATCTTTCCTAACAGTCAACACAAGATTGGCTGGCAACATCAAGGTCATACACCTTGGATTCCAGCAGCTACCGGTATCTAAAAAGTGATAACCATCTCAGGGAAGTCAGGAGCTTTGGCGGGGATATGTACTCCAGCAGGCTTGCTTTCCAGCCAAGAGCAGGGAAAAGGGACCTCCCCACCATTTCTTTTAAATAAGAGAAATTGAACATTACAGACAAGAGTGCTGTTCCCTTTCTCCCCACAGGCAAAATTATGAACTTGGTGGGTATCATCCTTCTCAAGGTCTGTCTGACTACCTGTGTGTGTGTGTGTGTGTTATTCCATAAGCAATACATAATGGCATTTGTTGTCTTAAAATGGAAATCAACGGTATCACTTGGTACAGATCTTTTGACCATTTCTCTTCACACAGTATGTTTTTGAGATTGTGTGTGTGTATCCTATAGCTGCATGATATTCCATTGTATAACTATGTCACAGCTTATCCTTTCTCTTATTGAAGGGATATAACGTTTCCCCCTTTTTCCCTTATCATACTGCAGTGATCACTCCTGTATACGTTTCCAGTCCCTTTAATCAGGGGCCCACTTAGGCCAACAATTCTCAAACCCTTCAGCCTCAGGACATCTTAATACTCTTAGAAAATACTGGGTGCCCCAGGCAGTTTTTATGTGGGTTCTACCTACCACTATTTACCATATTAGAAATTAAAATGGATATGTTTAAAAATATTTATCAATTCACTCAAATTAATAATGATAAACCCACTCCATTCATATAAGTAACATTTTTATTAAAAAACAAACCTGTATTTTCCAAAAGCACAAAAATTAGTAGGAAGAGGGGTGCTGTTTTTTGTTTTTTTTTTTTTGCTAATTTCTGGCGTAACAGAAGATAGCTTGCTCCTCCTGTCTGCTTCTGCACCAGTGTTTTACAATCTGTTGTTTTGATTCAAATATACAAATAAAACCCAGCCTCACTCTATGAATAAAACCCGTTTGGTATTTTAATAGCCTTTTAAGTGATTGTGGCTGCTTTAAGTAATTTGCTGCTGTAACAAGACAAGTGGTTTCTGAAGCTCATTGCAATGGAAGATCTGAAAGCAGAATGACCAGAGTCGTCAGCCTGCCTTGAACATGAGTGGGTCTCTCCCTCTGACATCCCGCACCAGTCACTTGGAACATATGGGTTCATCGGGTTGGCAGTATGGGGCTGTCATCAGGCTCCTGGCAGAGGATACAAGTTTTCTAAAATTCCAATTTGTGATCAAAAGCTCAAATGTTCTCTTTGGCAGCAAATAACGATCAGTTGTTCTTGAAGGGATAGGTTCCCTGTATTCATTTTGGAGAATATGCCGGCCACATACCTAAGTCTGAATGAGCAAAGTCCGTCCTTCTGTTGTTTCATGTAGACGTGGTGGGTTGAGCTGGAGAGCCGCAGCTTGGCTGGGCCCCACCGCCCAGCAGCTGCCTGGTGCTCCCCCAGCCACTTGAACCTCCAAGTGCAGCCGGTCATCTTCCTGTGCACCCCGCTCTCTTGCTCAGAGTATTAATGGAGGAGTACTTAAGGGTCTAAATATAAAATTAATAGTCTTGCTATTTCATAATGGATTTCTTTAAGAGACACTGGCATTATTTTCCTGAGTGAACAGCAGTGAGCCTTGACACCAAGTGCGGTTTGGGGTCAGGGCCTGCATTCATGGGAAGAGGCCCCCAACTTTACCCTCTGTTGCTTTTGCAGCATTGGGGTAAAAGGTCAATATTGTCTAAAAGGCAAGTCATGTCTCAGTAGCACTGAGGCAGTTTGGGCCTGGCAGACCTCTGGAAAGGGCCTGGGAATCCTCCAGGTATGGACCATAGGCTGAGAACTGCTGGTCTGGGCCTAGAGTTGCTAGGGTGGGTGCAGGAACGCTTTGCCTTGCTTGGGGCAGCCTTCATTTTTTTTTTTTTTTAAAGCTTGTTATGGAAATTTTTAAAAGTATGCAAAAATGGAGAGCTGAGAATAGTGAGAGCCCACTGCCATCTCCCACGTTGACAGTCACCCTCTCACAGCCCGGCTGGCTTCACGTGTCCCTACCCACCGCTCCTTCCCCCTGGGTTATTTTAGGCAAATCCCAGGCATCCTATGATTTCATCCCACTTCATCTTCTGACACGCTGGCTGTGCATAGAGAGATGCCTGTGTTACTCCTTTCCACTCCCCAGTGTGCCAGGTGGACTGAATCCCACCACCTCCTGGGCTGCAGGGCCAGGTGCCGCAGGGGTGATGTCTGGTGCTTCTGCAGCAGTGCTGTGCTCTGAGGCAGCCCCCCACCCCCACCTGGGGATGGATTCCCATTCCATCATGGTTACTGTGAGTCACAGACATAGCTGGGACCGCATCTCTCAGAATGAACTTCAGCCAGTTCCTGGTCTGCCTAAGCCAGACACTGGCACACAAGCCCTAACACAAGGGCACCAGCCCTCTTAGCATCTCCCAGGCCTTGAGCCAATTCACCATCCACAGCTCAGTCTCCCCCTTTTTTCCAACACTTGATATTACCAGAGTTTGCCATTTTTGCAATGACTACTAGAGTATTTCCTTTAACCAAGAAGTGTGTGATACTGACTTAACTGTATTTAACCCTTATTTTAAAAAAAATGTTACTTCTTGAATCTGTTGATGTCTATATTAACTTACATGGCCCTCCTGCTGTAATCAGTAGAATTATTTATTATGTGAGTGTTTTAAGTGGCTTGTATTTAGTTTAAATCATCAGTAGAAAGATGTCAGGTTTCTCTATATAAGAAAGATTATTATGTAAGATACACTTCATACAAATACTTCAACTTTTTGCTAGTTTTAAGTAATTTTAGGAGGCACAGCCTATTCTGCTTAAAGTAGTGATTTTTGTGGGAACAACTCTTAGGACCTTAGCCTGCAATGCTTGCAGAGTATTTCAGTGAGAAGGCCCCCGTGTAACACAGTCCCTTGCTGCTCTCAAGCATCTCCAGCTTCTGCCCCGTTCCCTAGATCATGGATCGACCGTGTCCCTGACAGTTCTTCCTCAGAAAAGAAGGCTGTGCTCTGGGTCCTTCTGAGCAATCAGGTGTAACCACATCTCTGTGTCTTCATTGCTCTTTGTTAAAGCTGGTGAACAGGTCAACTCAGTGACACGATTCCATGGTTTGAAGAAGCATTTCTTTGTTTAAAAGAGGAGATTTTAGATCAGGAACATAATGGAAAAAACAGAGGGCAGGGGCCTGGGAGACCCGGTTCTAGAGCGGGCCCTGCTACAAATTTTTTGACAGAGGACAGAGTTTTATAAGCATAAAGTAAATTAATGGTCGGTAACTGATACTTTAAAAGGATGGCAAATACGGAACAAAACCAGCCCATCTGTTCATAATCTTTGATATTTGACTTCATAATTTCATTTCTAGGAATTAATCATAAAGAAAAATTAGATATGTAAAAGGTCAGTATACACAAATGTTTGCTACTGTCTTTATTTTATAGAGCAAAATTGGGAGCAATCGAAGTAACCTATTACAGGGAACTAGTTCCATATAAATACCTCTAGGATGACTTGTTGTGTAGCTCTTCATAATCAGATTTCTGGAAATAGATTCATGATATAGGAAGATGTTCATCATCAGTTAAATATAAAAAGCAGTGTCTGAGTATGGTCTGAGCATGATTCCAGTTTAATTTTTGTAAGGTGTGTGCGTGCGTGCGTGGGTGTGCCACATGTGTCTAGGTCTTGACTCTGGGCTGTGTCTATACATGCTGTTTAAACTTGATGGGTACAACTGCAAAAATGATGGTGTCGTTGACATACTCTTCTCTCCCGGGGGATCGGATGCTTCCTGGGAGCACACACATCCTGGGGAAGGAAGAATTAGGGGAAGAAGCACTTGGGGTGGGGGGATCCACACTGAAAACCTAAAGGGGCACCTCTGACTCCCTGTGGACAGCCGTAGGGTTCTGAGCCTAACCAAGCACTAAAGAAGTACTGGGCGGTCGTGAACGTGCTTTGGGACCTCTCTGATAGTGGGACACAAAACAGGGACAAAGGTGTCCATCCCCCCACCTCTAGGGCTCAGGCCCAGAGAAAGTGGGGCAATGGCCTGCAGGAGAAGCTTCAGAGAGAGCTGGAACACCTTCGGGGACTCCCACACAGCTTGGGGTCATCTCTGGGTAGTGGAATTGTGGATGCTTTTATTTTCACACATATTTTGGACAACTTTTTATAATCAGAAAAAAAAATATGTTGGCTACTTCACGTCACATACCACTTCACAGATGG
Organism: Mustela nigripes; assembly: GCF_022355385.1. Taxonomy (NCBI): domain Eukaryota; kingdom Metazoa; phylum Chordata; class Mammalia; order Carnivora; family Mustelidae; genus Mustela; species Mustela nigripes. The sequence goes on along the minus strand of NC_081564.1, from coordinate 31,391,470 downwards.
GGCAAAATGCAGTCCACCCTTGAATAATGTGGGGGATTAGGAGCGCTGACCCCCTGTGCAGCTGAAAATTGTATTTTGTTTAAAAATATCCTTTCAGGGATGCCTGGGTAGCTCAGTTGGTTAAGCATCTGATCTCAGGGTTCTGGGATGGAGCCCCACATCAGGCTCCCTGCTCAGCAGCCTACTGCTCCCTCTCCTTTTGCCATTCTAGATATAGACATAGATATAGATGTATATTGCCCCTCCCCCTGCTCGTGTTTTCTCTCTCTCAAATGAACAAAGTCTTAAAAAAAAAAAAAATTCCCTTTCAGTAAATGGCCCAACTATCCACACAGTTGTTCAAGCCAGAAACCTGGGCATCTTCCTTGAGTTCTCTCTCCTTATTTTCAGGATTAATACATAACTTGTCATCCAAATTGGGATGCCTTTGAAAGTAAAAGGGGATACTCTTAATAGGTACCATAGGACTTATAGACTCTTGATAGGAAGTAGTATACTTTGATCTGTTGTGATCTTGGACATGAACTCAAGCCCCACGTGGGGCTTTGCACTCACTGGGGAGTCTGCTTGCAATTCTCTCTCTCTCTCTTTCCCTCTGCCCCTCCCACCAGGGTTGTGCTCTCCTCACTCAAATAAATAAATAAAGCTTAAAAAAAAAGAGAGAGAGAGAAAATCATAAGGAAATACATTCACAGGACTATTTTGTATTTATTGAAAAAAAAATCCACATATAAGTGGCCCCATGCAGTTCAAACCACTGTTGCTCATGGGTCAGCCGGTTCTCAGTAGAGCATCACTAGCTGGGATCAGTAGCCTGTTGTTCTAGACACACATAAGGCAGGCGCCTTACTGTACGGTAATAGCATTGAGCTCCAGGTGTCGAGGTGGTCAGCTAGGTAAAGCAGCCCAACTGGAAGTCACAGCCAAGCCTTCAGGCACCACAATAGTGCAGGCACAGAGGCAAACAGACTCCCGCTCCCCAGTGTTCCGCCCCTACCATGGCAGGGGCAGGTGGGAAGCTGGGGATGGGGAGACATGTCTCTCCACCCTGAAACCCCAAAGGAAAAGGTGCTGCCTCTTTAGGGACTGGGAGAGTGCGGGGGGTGGGGTGATGGGAGAAGTGGGCAGGAAGGTCCTGAGTGGAGGGAGGGAAGTGGCTCAGGCAAGACCCCAGTGCTGGGGTGGCCTGTGAGTGCAGCACCTGGGCTGGGAATGCAGACACACTGAGCATAGCTGCCAACAGCCTGAGACCTCTGTGTCCCCAGTGTCTCACCAGTCCTGCCAGGCGAAGCCTTCGGATGGCCACTGGTCAGCCCAGAAGGATCGCAGCGTCCTGGATCTGGGTGTGGAGCTGGGTCCTCAGATAGATTGGTTTGACTATACCTTTAATTAAAAACGAAATTTTAAAAACACTTAATGAGAGTATTAACGTTGATCTTCATGTCACTCCGTGGGCCACAGCACCCCTGGCGGCCCCATGCGGCTGGGGCTTACAAATGGAGGGATTGCCTGCTCACTCCGGATGATTATGTTTTTCCCACCAGCCACCCATGGGACACCGTCATCAAAGCTGCCATGAGGAAGTACCCGAATCCGATGAACCCCTGTGTCGTGGGAGTTGACGTGCTAGAGCGCAGTGTGGACGGCCGGGGCCGGCTACACAGCCATCGCCTCCTCAGCACCGAGTGGGGGCTGCCCGGCTTCGTGAAAGCGGTGAGCGCGCCACTGCGTGCCCCGGCGACACCCGCATTGTCCTGCTGCCCCCACCTTGCCCGGCGCGCCCCTGCCCCTGTACCGCAGCGCCCCGCCGCACCCGCGGCGGCCCGCTCCCGCGCATGCCCAGGCTACACCCGCGTGGCCTGGCTGCACCCTCGTTGCCCAGCCCAGGCTCTACCTGCGTCGCCTGCTTGCACCCAGGTTGTCCCCGCTGCACCCGCATCTGCCTGGCAGTCCCCATCCGCAGGAGGTGACAGCCTCTCCTGAGAGCACGCACTCAGGACGTCAGAGAAGCCTGCGAGATCGTTTGTTTCTCTGTAAACTTCCTTTAGTTTCCATCTCCGGGGTATGTGGCCTGGGTTCCTCACGCTCGGTCCTGGCCCCATCAGCATCGAGTCTATTCCTGCAGCGCTTCTCGGCCCTGTGTCCCTCGGGGCCGCCCTAGCCAGATGCCACAGACTGGGGGCTCCAGACATCTGTTTCCTTACAGCTCCGGAAGTTGGAGGTCCAAGATCAAGGTCCTGGTGGGGTTGATTTCCCTGAGGACCTTAGGGGAGGGGTCCCGTCCAGCCTCTCTCCTTGGCTGGCAGCTGATGCCCTCTTGCTGTGTCTGTGGGTGGTGGTGCTTTGCCTCACGCAGCCCTGCTGTCTCCCTCTGTGTGTCCTAATCTCTCCTTCTTATGAGGACACTGCTCAGACTAGGGTAGAGTCCACCCTAATGACCCGCATTTCAACTCAATTACTTCTCCAAAGGCCCTATTTCAAATACACTCACATTTTGAGATGCCAGGGGTCAGGAGGTCAACATATGAACTTTGGGGGACACAGTCGGTCCCTGACAAGTCTCTTCTGCAGAACCATCAAGGGAAGTCATTGAAAATGTAAATCCAAGCACAATTTCCTCCTGCCCGACCTGACCCCTGCTCTCTTCTCAACACAGATTCCCAGCCCTGATGTGGGCCCAACAGCCCAGTGAACCCACCTTCTCCCTCCCATGCCGGCCTCTCACCGTGCCGGGAGCTCAGCCCATGGGTCAGAGCCCAGGAGGCGTCATCTGCAGCCAAGTCTGCTGACCCCAGGACCCTGCCTGGTGCCTCTCCCTCTGTGGTTCCACCACCCCGCAGAGGGGCTTCCCTACACTTCCTGCTCCTCACCGTTTTCTCTTCTGTCAAGGCATTTATTACTGTCCCACATTCACCTCTACCTGAATCCATTCATTGGACCCATGCTGGCCTCCACTGCTGGGACAGAGGTACCCAAGGAGCTGTGTGGGGAGGTCCATGGCTGCGTCCCCAGTGGCATCTTTTGTTGAATAGATAAAGGACTTAATTAGTAAATGAAATTCGTGTTTGATGCTACAGAATAAAACTTTTGACGTGTGACTATGCTAGCTTTGCTTTGTTTTTTAGATTTTGGGGACCAGTAGGACTTTGACATACATCAAAGAACATTCTGTTGTGGATCCAGTAGAGAAGAAAATGGAACTTTGTTCCACCAATGTAAGCAATGGCCTAAGATGCGAAAGGTGCTTGGTTTTCCTGGGGATGGTGGGTAATGTCTTCATTTAGTTTTTTTTTTTTTTCCAGCCACCTTTGGTCTAAGGGAATCTTTTATTTTTAATGGAAAGGCTGAACTTATTTAGCAGTATTTTATTTACCTTTTTATTTCGGTATAATAAATGTGTGGAAAAAATGCATATAATGAATTGTCACAAAGTGAACATACCTTTGTAACCAGCAGACAGATCAGAGACAGGGTGTGACCAGCCCCAGGAGCTCCCCCTGTACTCCCTTCTGGGGGGCACCTCTACCCCAACCTCCATATAACCACTATCCTGACTTCCAACAGCAGAGGTGATTTTTAACAGTAATTTTATTTTATTTTATTTTATTATTTTATTTTGTTTTCTAACAGTAATTTTAAAAGCACCTTTTCCCCTTCACTCCTCTCTCATTCAAAAAAATTTATATCAGCCCACTGCACATTCAAAAAATATGTTGGGGAAAAATGCATGCGCTAGGATTTTTTATAAAATCCTATTCTATAAAAATGCTCTCAGTAGCTTTGTGCTCATTTACCTGGAGGCTAACCCAGAAGGATTTTGCTTTTGTATGACTGCTGTTGGTTTGGCGGTTTGGAAGGGCCTTGAAGACCAGGCCAGACTTAGGTTTGGGTGTGGAGGACAGGTGATGGTCACCAGAAGGTGCGGCCAGGACTTCAGGTTTCCCTGGGACTTACGGTGGCGTCCCCCTGCCCTGGCGGGGCAGGGGGTGGCTGGATGTTTCTTCTGTTCTGGTTTCAGTGAGCTAATCTGGGGATGGAGGGGTCTGGGCAGATGGTCTGGGAAGAAATGCAAAAGAAATAGAACCTAAAGCCATTTTTTGTTTCAAGATCACACTCACAAACCTGGTGTCAGTGAACGAGAGGCTGGTGTACACGCCCCATCCGGAGGACCCAGAAATGTAAGCTCCTGCGTCCTGGGATTGACACGTTGAACTCCAAGGTCGGGTGGGCTGGGGCCTCTCCTCTGTGAGGGCCACGCAGCCCGCTTACTTGCTGCTCTTGTTTAGGACGGTGCTCACACAAGAAGCCATCATCACCGTGAAGGGGATCAGCTTGGGCAGCTATCTGGAAAGTCTGATGGCCAATACCATATCATCCAATGCGAAGAAGGTACGGCGCTCAGGCCCAGCCCCGTGTGCACTCCGGGTGCTAAGTGCCAGATTGAGGGGGTAAAATGTGTCGTCCTGTAAGTCCTACCCAGTGCTGCATCCTTGGTCGCCAATGAACCTGGGATATCACCGCATTTTCCACGGTTACGTTCAAAACCTGCAGCAGGGAAGGCTGGCCCAGGCCTGGGGGGCAGGGGAAGTGTTGCGTGAACGTGGAATGGAAACCCAGCGGAGGGAACTACCGCTTCAAAGAGCTGACACAGCACAGGCTCAGTGCCCAGGACAAACCCTACATGTAAACCTGGTCAGGCAGGCTTTTCAGGTGCTGTCCTTTCCCACTGAGTAGGCACTGAGGGGCCTAGGCTGAGCCTCCCATCCGCCAAGCTCCCCTGGACTTAGCTGCTGTCTCTGTGCCTCCCCTCTGTGGGAAGTAAGCTTTGTGGAGGTGAGGAGAAGGGTTGGATCCCAGGAGGCCATCCTCCCCACGTCCCTAGCTGGAGGGCTGCCTGAGTGAGGCAGATGCTGCTTACAGAGTCCGGCTTGCCCTCCTCCCCAGCAGAGCTGATGGAAGGGGCTTGGAAGCTGTGGAAGCTGTTCCACAAGTTCCAGGTAACTCACTGGCCAGAGCAAGGCCTTTGGATCTCACCTGAGCTTCCCTCCCAGGCTGATGTCTTCCCAGCTGACTTCTCCTTCCCTCTTCTCTCCTGGTTTGTTTTGATCAGAAGTAAGTCTCCATTCTGGGGACCCCTGGGGGTGCCTACCATGCCTGTCACGATTTAACGGGAAAACTACTGACAGTTTGCGTTTAGCCTCGGCACCGAGAGAAGAGCTGGCCTGCCCTGTTTTCAAGAAAAATCCAAATCTGAGCAATGTTGGCAGTCGCTCAGCTCCGTTCAGGGGAGGCTGGGGAAGACAGGGCCCAGAGCTGCCTGCCTCATGTCCACACTGCGAGCCTCTTGGGAGGAGTCAGAACCTCACTCACTTTTGTGTGTTCGGGGTCTGCCTAGGGCAGGTGCCCAAAATGTTTTGCTGGAAAAGTAAATTACAGGCGGCAGGGAGTACTTGGCGAGGCCAAAGCCACTCCGAGGCCTCTTATGAGAAGAGTCAGGGGAAACTCAGCAGGGCCCAATGAAAAGTCTTTTATTTCACTTCATGTTAGGAGTTGCTGTGTTGAAGCCCTGCCAGACAATCACTTCCTCCCCTGTGGCTGTGTTCCCATTGGACAGCACGCTCAGGAGAAGGGGGAGAAGGGGGAGCGGGCCATCCGGGGATTTGGGTGGGATGAACCCGTGAGAAGGCTGCGAGGTCGCCCCCTAGTCCAGCACTCAGGAGGGAACAGTGCCGCTGATGGGTGCCCGTGTGGGGACAGCCCCAGCCGGTGTGAGGATTTCGGGCAGAATACGTACCACCTGATTTCTGAGCTTGTGAAACTGCCCTCTGCGGTGAAGATTGTTCAGGAACTGTGACCACTGTGTCTCCTTTAAAACTGTAGCGCTTTCCTGGTGCCATTTCGAACGCAGGCCGAGACCTGCTGTCTGCCGGGAGAGAAGCCGCATTTCTTACACCGTGTTGAACTCTTTCTGTGTTGCTCCAGGGGTGGGCTGCTATTGAGTGGATAATTGAGAATTCTGAGCGCGCCGTGAGCTAACGGGGTCTGCACCTGCACCCTATGACCAACAGTGGTAACTACAGTGCTCTTTAACCCCGTAGAGAATTTAGCTTCTTGCTAACAACCGTGTGCATGGTGGCTGGCGTGGGGTGTTCCGAGGTCTAGCTGCATGTGTCTCCTGCCCCCGGCTCCTTAGTATCTTCTGAAATGGAAACGGCCATGAGTTCATCCTCTTCCTAATTCATCTCCTTGTTTCACGGCAGGATTTGTTTCCCAGGGAGACTTGGGTATCCAGATTTGTTATCTGGTCTCTAAGAGAGGCAGTCCAGCTTCTCCCAGGCTGTTCTCAGCACCTGCTTGCTTAAACGTTTCCTAGAATTACTGCAGCATCAGGAAAGAGGCTGTTGCGAGTAGTCCCAGACCGATCCAATGGGAGGAATTTTTCGTTTTGGGTAGGATCTGAATATTTGCACATGTTCTTACAAAGAATGCCCTGTGGCCTTGCATCAGCACCAGCACCCAGCCACACGACTGCTACTGGCGCTTTTCTTTTAGTGGCAGAAGCAATTTCTAGCATCTTCTTGAGCTTTGCAAACATTCCTTGGTTTCCCAGGCCACCAGTGGCTGGACTACCGGAAAGGGATTTGACGCTTAATTGGTCAGCAGTCATCTTCACACTTCATAGGAAAGTCAGAGCATTTCCTGCTTCCCTCTGTTTAGGGAATCCTTATACTCCTGCCTTGAAACCCTCACCCTGTTGACCTTCCATACTGGGCTGCTCTGGGCTCCGCTTCCCACAGTTGGTCTGTCTGTCTGTCTGCAGCATGTGTGTACACACGCCGTGCCTCAGTCAGCAAACAGGAGCCGTGTGTTTCAGGCTCCTTTAAGAACTTCCTGCTGAAGCTTAAGTTGGCCAGAGACCTTCACCTTGAACCCAAGGTCATGATCTGCTGCTGGCTCTCTCTTCTTCCGTGGAGGCACCACTAAGGTGACTGCACATGGAGAGCCAGCCTGGTGAGCATAGTGTGTGTGGGCAGTGTGGCATATATGCTACGTCCCTCCGAGCTGTGGACTCTGTCACATTCTGTTTCCTCACAAACTAGAGCTAAACTGCCTCAATCTTTAATCAGATGCCTCATCCAAAAAATCAAAGAAGAAAGAACGAAAGAACAAGAGGAAAAAAGGAAGGAAGAAGGAAAGGAAGAAATAAGCGAGCCTTGAGTATGGTTCTGTCTGGGAGAGGTGTGGAATCTGCTGGAATCTGCCACTTGCCTAGTCACAGCCTCCACTGGGCTCTTTGGCTGTGACCTCTCAAGACAAGAGGCCTGTCTGTTGCAGACTGAGACCCAAAGAAGGGAAGACCGCTAGCAGGAGGAGGACAAGGGCCACAAAGCTGCCACACCACTGCTGCCACAGGCCAGCCGCCCCCGGGCCGGTGTTGTTAGACTGCTCTTATGCCTTGTCTGTCTTCCTCTGGACGGCAGCGTCTAGCAATTTTCTGCCGACCCTTGGGAGCTTACTAAACAACTTTGCTCTTTCCTGATGACCCCCTGTTTCCCTCCCACGCCCCTTGGCCAACTGTCTGCACTGTCAGTCTCTTCACACATCTCTGGCCACCGTCTGTCACGTCAGAGGCGACACCGTGCATCCTCCTCACCACTGTTAGGGCAGGTCTGCACATGCCGGAATAGGGCCGTCCACCCCCACAGTGATACGTGTGGTGACAGCACCGTGAGCTCTCCCATCACATGGTTGACATTGGTCAAGAGAGCAAAGCGCCCTGCCCTCAGGCTGTGGCTGGCTTGCCCTGGGCTCTGGGACCAGCGACCCCCTGGGGCTGAAGGCTTATGTTACTTGTCACCATCCAGACACATCCGTGGGGAGGCTCATGCATCGGGGCCACTGAGATGGGATGGTGGCAAGAGTGCTTGTGAGCTCGAGGTGTCCTGTCAGCTTTAAGGTACTTCCGGGTGGGAATTTTAACTTTCCCGTTTTCACAAGCAGAATGTAAAATCTTTCCATCTGCTTTGAATTCTAAAAACTTTAGAGAAGGCCTTCTCCATTAGGGATGAGTAGAACTGTGTTCTACTGTTTTTTTTAGATATTTTTTGTTTGATAATAGTATTTCTAATCCAAAATGAAATGATATTCATTTCTATTTTCATCTGAATATTTTATGCTTATAGCTCCTGGTAAAAAGGAGTTAAAAGATTTATGGTAAGATAACCCTCCCCCCTTACTCGTTCTGCAAAGCTCATTTCTACCCTTCTGAGGGGACACTAAACTCTTTTGGTAGTTTTTGGCTTTTACCACTAGATTTCTAAATAAGTAAACATATTCTGCTATTTCTTGATTTGTCTATTTTATTTTATTTTATTGAATATTTTATTTATTTATTTGACAGAAAGAGCACAAGCAGGGGGAAACACAGGCAGAGGCAGAGGGAGAAGCAGACTCCCCGCTGAGTGGGGAACCTGACATAGGGCTCCATCCCAGGACCCTGGACCATGACCTGACACTTAACCAGGAGCAGACACTTAACCAGGAGCCCCTTGATTTGCCAATTTTAGACATTATCTAGATATTATTTACCTGTTTGGTAAAGTATTATTTTATCTCTCTCATCTCTTTCTCTCTGCTCCCATTCCCTCAAAATAGCTACATTGTTTATGGTTGAAAGCACATTCAGAGTTTCCATAATTCTGAAAATAAAAATACATAGCTATTGCTTATTACCAAGCCATAATTGCATTTTCTTTCTTATACAACTTTTTCCCCCTTGGTGATAATAGTAATTGTCTTATTCTTTTCATGTATTTAGTTTTATTTTATTTTATTTTATTTTTTTTAAAGATTTTATTTATTTATTTGACAGAAATCACAGAGTAGGCAGAGAGGCAGGCAGAGAGTAAGGAAGGGAAGCAGGCCCCCTGCTGAGCAGAGAGCCCGATGCGGAACTTGATCCCAGGACCCTGAGATCATGACCTGAGCCGAAGGCAGTGGCTCAACCCACAGAGCCACCCAGGCGCCCCTTAGTTTTATTTTTTAAAAATCTCTGGCTGAGTCCTTCCATATTCTTACTTGCTCTCTGCAGTACCTCGTGATGTCATCTTCCACAGGTCAGTCTTTTTGGGCAGCCCACCACCTCCCAGTTTCTCTGGCACCTTCCTTTCTGGAAGGCAGGCCTTACTCTCTGACCAAGCAGCCATATGGCTGTCATCCCTTTCCCTGGGAATTTCTGGACATTTCTTTGACATTCTCCTCTCCTGAAACTCTTGTTTCCTTGCTTCCTTGCCTTCCCTTTTCTCTTCCCTGTCATAGGATGGAAAACAACATCTCATCATGGCTTCTAAGACTTGGCATATCTGAAAATGTCTCTTCTATTCTCATACTTTGTTCATGGCATAGTTGGACATATAATTCTTAAAAAAAAAAAAAAACCTTCCACTCAGAATTTGGAAGGCATTGTTCTGTTGTTTTCCACTTAGATTATTGATCCTCTGTATGTGACTTTTTTCTCTCTCTGAAAGCTATTAGGATCTCTTTATCCTTGATGTTGTGAAATCTCACGCAGTTAAGCCTTGTTTGAAGCGAACTTTAAAAAAATTCATTGTGTTGCACTGTGCATGTTAAATCCCTCATTTTGATATTGTACTATAATTATGCAAGATATTATTGGGGGCAGTGGGTAAGGGGTACATGGGACATTCTTGTACTATATTTATAGCTTCCTGTGAATCTATTATAATTTCAAAATTAAAAGTTAAAAAAATATTAATAGTAACATCATGGAAAATGGTAGAGGCAGGTACTCCCAGAATTGGTCCCTCCACTGAAACAACCAATAAGCTGGCATAAAAATGACAAAATCAACTTTTATAGAACTGTGGATTTTAATAAAATGCTTCAAGCAGGGGAGCACTTAATGAATCTTGATTAACCTACCCTGCAGATTTTGGACTTGCCAGCCTCCATAATTATGTCAGCCAATTACTTAAAATAAATCTCTGTCTATATGTACACATTTTATTGGTTCTGTTTCTCTGGAGAACCCACATTATTGAAGCTAAATTGACATCAGTTCAAATTAGATTAAAATTTCAGTTCAAATGAGATTTTTTTCTGAATTTAATACATTAAATAATTAATGTATTAATTATTATAAGCAGTAAGAAAATAATCAAGACAGACCCAGAAAGGAATAAGAGGAATCAGAATGGTACACTAAAAAGATAAATAAGTAAAAAGAAATAAAAATTTAAAAAAATCAATCAAACACAACAGATGAGGCTGGAAAGAATCCAGGAACAGAGAATTATAAAACTCATAGAAATCAATGAACAGAGTAAGAAGTTAGTGTTTCTTTAGCATTACTTACTTTAAAGATGAATAGATTAAACAAACCAGTTAAAGGACAGAGTTTGGGAGAATAGATGAAAAAAAAGATGATCCTACTATATATGCTGTCTACCAGAGACTCCCTTTAGATACAAAGGGTTGAATGTGAGAGGATGAAAAAAGATATTCCATGTAAAGAATAACTGAGAGAGCTGGGGGTGGCCATACTAATATCAGACAACATCTACTTTTGATAAAAAATTGTTACAAGAGGGGCGCCTGGGTGGCTCAGTGGGTTGGGACACTGCCTTCAGCTTGGGTCATGATCCCAGGGTCCTGGGATCGAGCCCTGCATTGGGCTCTCTGCTCAGCAGGGAGCCTGCTTTCCTTCCTCTCTCTCTCTGCCTGCCTCTCTGCCTGCTTGTGGTCTCTGTCTGTCAAATAAATAAATAAAACCTTAAAAAAAAAACTCATTATATTAAAAAAAATTGTTACAAGAGACAAACAAGGACATTATACATCAATGAGGGGGTCAATTCCTCAAGATGACAAAAGTTATAACCATTTACACACCAAGTTACAGTGCCCCCAAATATATAAAGCAAACATTAACAGAACAAAAGGAGAAAGACAATTTCTACAATAATAGCTGGAGACTTCAGGGATCCACTTTCACCAAGGGATAGGACATCTAGACAGAAGATCAGTAAGGAAATGGAGGACAAGAACAACACCATAAACCAACTTGACTTAACAGACATCCGTAGAACACTTCATCCAACAGAAGAATACACGTTTTTCTCAAGAGCACCTGGGTTATTCTCCGGGATAAACCACGTGTTAGGCCAAACACCAAGTCTTGATACATTTAAGAAGACTGAAATCATACCAAGTATCTTTTGTTACCCCAATGAAGTGAAATTAGAAATCAACAGTATAAGACAAATGGAAAATTCAGAAATATATGGAATTTTTAAATTATGTTTCTAACAACAAATTAAATTAATTTGTTTTTTTTTATTTTTTTTTTAAAGATTTTATTTATTTATTTGACAGAGATAAATCACAAGTAGGCAGAGAGGCAGGCAGAGAGAGAGAGAGGAGGAAGCAGGCTCCCCGCTGAGCAGAGAGCCCGATGCGGGACTCGATCCCAGGACCCTGAGATCATGACCTGAGCCGAGGCAGCGGCTTAACCACTGAGCCACCCAGGCGCCCCTTAAATTAATTTGTTAAAGAAGAAATTATAAATGAACTTAGAACATTTTGAGGTGAATGAAAGTGAAAACACAACATATGAAAACTTATGGGATTCAGTGATCAGAGGGAAATTCATAGTTGCAAATACCTACATTAAAAAAGAGAAAAGTGGGGCGCCTGGGTGGCTCAGTGGGTTAAAGCCTCTGCCTTCAGCTCAGGTCATGATCCCAGCATCCTGGGATTGAGTCCCGCATCGGGCTCTCTGCTCAGCGGGGAGCCTGCTTCCCCCATCTCTCTCTGCCTGCCTCACTGCCTTCTTGTGATCTCTGTCTGTCAAATAAATAAATAAAATTTTTTTTAAAAACTTAAAAAAAAAAGAGAGAAAAGTTCTCAAATCACTAACCTGACTTGAAGGACCTAGAAAATGAAGAACAGACTAAACCCATGGCTTGCAGAAGGAAAGAAATGAAAACAATTAGAGACGAAATCAACAGAGAATAGAAAAAGAATTATTTAAATCAAAGTGGTTACATTGAAAAGGTCAACAAAGTTTACAAACTTTTAGACTGACCAAGAATAAAAAGAGGATTCAAAATAAATATATCAGAAATGAAAGTGAGGCATTACTATAAATCTTACAGAAATAAAAAGATACAAGAGAATACTGTGAACAACTGTAAAGCAAAGTAGATGACCTATATGTGACAAACTACGAGAAACACACAAATGACCAAGACTGATTTAAGAAAAAATGGACTCTCAATAGGTCTATGACAGTTAAAGACATTGAATCAATAACCGAAAACCTTCCAGCCAAAGCCTCTCCGAGGGCAGCATAGGAAGAGCACTCTGCAGTTTGGTGGGACACCCAGGCAGATGGGCTGAAGGCAGGCATCTGACCAGACTGCAGATACTGCCCAGTAGTGGCTCCAAACCCACAGCAGGCAAAGGGAGCCATTGCAGATGATTGAACTGAAGGCAAATGCAAATGCATCTCAAGGACAACAGTAGGACACACACAGCCCACACAGGAGACATCCCAGAAGTGCCTGGTTCCGGGGAACAGGAAGCATTGTGCTGCATGACAACACAGTCCTCTTCTTCATAAGGCCCCTACTTTAAAGATCGAGAGACGTAGCAGACTTTCCTACCCCTAGAATCAAACACAGACAATATGAGGAGACAGAGGAATATGTCCCAAATCAAGAACAGGACACAATCACAGCACAAGAGCCAAATAAATGGAAATAAGAGATATGTCTGATAAATAATTCAAAATGGTGAACATAAAGATACTCGCCGGACTTGAGGAGAGGGTGGAGAATCTCAGTGCGACCCTCAACAAAGAGACTGGAAAAAAAAAGCAGCTAAAGATGAAGAACTCAGTAACTGAGATAATAAATGCACTAGAGGGAGTCCATAGCAGATTAGAGGAGGCAGAAGACAGTAGGCTGGCTATAATCAACTAAATGAAAAGCAAGCATTGGCAAAGATACGGAGAAACTGGAACCTTTGTTCATACCAATGCAAATGTAACATGATATAGCAACTCCACTCCCTACTTTTATACACAAAAGGATTGAAAACAAGTACACAAATTCTTGTACACGAATGTTCACAGTAGCACTACTCACAAAAGCCAAAAGGTAGAAGCTCAAGTGTCCTTCTGCTGATAAATGGATAAAAAAAGTGGTCCCTATAGACATTGGAATATTATTCAGCCATAAAAAGAATGAAGTAAGGATACACACTACAACATGCATGAATTGCTAAGACATTATGCAAAATAAAAGAACCCAGACATGAAAAGACCACTTACTGTATGCTTCCATGTATGCGCAATGTCTATAATGGACAGTCCATATAGATGGAGAGCAGGCTGGTTGTTGCCAAGAGGAGAGGGGAGGAATGAACGGGGGAGAATTTGGGGAGATTTCCTGGACTTTATCTTCCAATAACTTCACTCATTTTTATTTGGGCAACTGTACTTTTAATTTCTTGGTCTCTCCTGTTCTTTATGGCATTCTATTCTTGCCTCACAGTTTAGTATCTTCCCTCCTCTCTCTGCAGAAGTAGATGTGAAGAGGAGCCTTCTGCTGCCTCTGGGTGTCTCCTCCATGCCCCTTCGCATGGGAGCTGTTTTTCTTCCTGACATACTTGACACACAAGCCGAGGGGCAGGTGGAGAGGCTTCACTGCAGGGTGACAATGGAGGTTGTCCTTGGCTTTTTCCTTGACAGCCAATGACTTTTTCTCTGGAGTGGTTCCATTTCTTCCAACAAGACTTCTCAACCTCTGGGGGCAGGGGCAGCCGGGGTCTAAGAGCCAGGCTCCCCTGTGGTTCCCTCCCATGTGTCCCCTCTCTCTGGACACCTCGGGGCTCTGAATGGCTTGTGTCAGAACCCCCTCCACTGCCTCACAGCCCGCACCTCTGCTTTCCACCTTCTTGTGGTGGCCCAATGACGATGCTGACTCCGTGGGTTCTGAATTTTGTTTCTTTTGTATTCCTGATGGTTTTATGGACAGAAGGCCAAAGGTTTTTCCCCACCATCTTGAAATCAGAGTTCTGTTGGCTTTTATAAACAATATTCTTTCCAAAAATACGTAAAACAGCCCATTTTTATGGTTAAAAAAAAAAACAAAAACAACAGCACAGGACTCTGTTGAAGAGTAAAAAGCTCCTCCTTCAAGGGAGGAGAGCCTGGCATTTGCCGTTTAATTCCTGATTTTTACAAAGGCTTCCAGAAGTGTTTTGTGCAAATGCAAGTTATGTATTTTTTTCTTTTCTTTTATTAAACACAGACAGAACTGTACTGTATATACTCTTTTGTGCCTGTCTTTTTTCTCTAAGCAACATCACCTGAAAAACTTTCCTCTTGAGATTTAGCTGTGTAGCACTGAAGTCTTAATTCCTGCGGGATCTGGGGGCTCCTTGTAGATCAGCCCTGGATTTACAAAGGCAGTGGGTGCAGGGTAGAACACCTGTCATTCTGCAAACCACACTCTGCCCCCTCGAGCGACCTTGACACTGAACCCTTTCTCTCCTGACAGCCTCACCGCTGGACTACTAGGTAGCTCTGTTCCTCCTCCTGGAGGTCATGGTCTAAAAACTGCCCTGGAGGGGGTTCTGTTCTAGAGGGGAACCCGGAAATTTGTGATCTGGGAAAGCACATTGTGAAGCAGGGCTAAGAGTTATCAGGAAAGGTAGATTGTCTTGACTCCTCGAAATGGCTAGCATGTGCAAGGGACCCCCCAGTGTCCTTCCAGAGGAAGACTGCATCTTTAGGGGAAGGGTATGTAAATGTCAGTTACTCAGCCACTTCCAGGCTTTGGTGGGTTGAGAGTGTCCTCCAAATAAGCATACACACCTGTCGGATTTTTCATTCTCCTCTGCCTTCCGTTATAAAGAAAACAAAACAAAAACAAACAAACAAAAATTCAGATAGTCAAGACTGTGGTAGTGGTTATTTTCAGAGTTCTTCAGTATGAAATAGTTTGGCTGTATAACTTTGATTTTGGCGTGGGAATGGATTCTGGATTGATTTGTGTGGCTCTGTTTGGAACTCAGCACAAAAACGAAGGTCGTATGATAGCATATCATGCAAGCTGGGTGGCAGAACCTTGGGAAATTAAACCTCGCTTTTGAATTTGAGAAAATAGGTGAAAGGTCACCTTTAACCATACAGTGTTGCTTCACAATAAATCATCTCTCCACGCGGCTGTTGCGTTCCTGTTCTGTAGGTTCCCCCAGCCCTCCAAGGGGCCTCATTTCCTGGACGCCCTCTCTGGCAGGAGCTTTTGAAGAGAAGCGCGGTGGGACCCTAACACGGTGGGCTTCGTCTCAGCGGGCAGGGGCACGCACCCCGGGAGGTCCTCAATGCTGTTCTCTCGGCAGGGTCGCGAGGCCTTGGAGTGGGTGATCGGCCGACTTAACACGGAGTTGGAGGGCCTGGCAGCCCCTGCCTGCGCCAGAGCGTGAAGCCCCCGCGGCGCCCAGGACCCGAGGAGCAGGCCCAGCAGCAGGTGCAAGGCGATCACCACCTCCCCCCACCGCCACGCACCCCACCCCCTCCTCCCAACAGGGGTCTGCGCGCTCGCTCCCCACCTGATCTGTCGGAGGGAGCCTCCGTGATTAGTGCATGCCTAGAGACATTTAGAAAAGGGACTCTGGCAAAGGAAGCAAATGTGCCACATCTTGGCTTATAGCTTACCTTCACCTTCATCTTCTTTTTTTTTTTTTTTTGGATGGAAAGTTTTGTTTAATAAACAAGAAATTAAATCTCTAATATCCTTTCCCCAGAAGCCAGAATATCAGAGTGTGAAAGGGAATGGCTTTCTCCCAGCGTTCACATAGAAGTTTCTCGGGGCCTATGATCCTGAGTTTGCGGCGATCACAAGCGCAGGAGAGTCCGGTCCGGCCGTGTGCGCCCCCCACCGCGCGCGGGCTGCCGTTTGCTGACATTCCGCAGCTGGAACGCTGTTCTGCGTGCGCGCTGACTCTACTGACCAGACTTTATCTTCTGCTGACCACAGACCTTAGATTTAACTTAAGATATGGGTTTTTAATTATATGCATAACATAAAGCATCCCTGTTTCCTTTTAGTTTCTGAACATGAAATAGGGTACTTTTTCCCTTATTGATGTTTTAACTAAACCAACCGGCTTCGTTTTTAGAAGAGAAAGGACTATGGGGAGAAACTAGTTATTTCGATGATGTCATATTATTCACTTATTTTATTGCCCAAGCATAGAAATAAATCCAGAATCCTGCTGCCTTTCCTCCGTTTCCAGTGGTATATCCATCCCTGTTACTGTGGCCCTTGAGTTCGGTAGGAATAAATTTGAACACACTAGTTACTGTGTCTACTCTTCAGCTACAGTAGAAGTTCCTGGGATGCTGTTTCCTCTGGAAGTTGGGCTTTCTAGAGCACTGTGGGCACACAGGCCAACCTATGGTGTTTGCATTGGTCCTGCCTTCTGGTTAAGTAGCTAGTTCTAGAAGGTTCGTCCAGAAGCAGAGCCAGGTGCTCTCTGGAAACAGTTTCCCTCTTTGTAGAAGAGTGCTTGTACTACATATTCTTTGAAGTCTGTTCCGCCCATTTGGCATTAGAACCAACAATTAAAAACTGTATCTGATTTGAGCTGGTGGTTTTTTGGCTGCTAAAGAGTAGATAGATGCCTGCTTGCCTCTGGCATTTTCTGTGCTCACATTAAGGAAGGGTTAGGCATGCTTTGATATAGGAGTTAATTGCTGGGTGTTTCTGTTGTGAACTTCATCTTTTCACCCCAGAAGGGTCTTCCCTAGCAGCTCTCTCCTTATGGCTGAGCCTTAGGGAATGCCCGGCGTGTTTAGAACAGGTGCTCATAGGTTCTGTTCACTTCAGGGTCCCAAGAAGGAGCAGGGTTACTTATTTGGGTGACTTGGAAGCTGAGACAGGTACCCTTTGTGTGCCAGCTGTCAGATTTATAGGTATGCAGTGGTACATCTGGGCCAGTGTGGGACAAGCTGCAGTTTCCTCATCAGAAAACGCAGACGCCTATACCATCTCAAAGGATGGAAGCAGGGAGCGGATGGGCAGCGCCTCAGTGCAGCCTGGTGGCACCTTGGCCAATGGCGTCACCATTAACTGCTGGCGCTGGCTGTCCCTTGGGGGGCACCACTGCACGGGGCTGGAATTGGGAACCCTGGGCCTCCTTAGTGGAACATCCTTTTTTTGTCATGCATATATTTTAACTTTTTTTTTTTTTTTTTAAGATTTTACTTATTTATTTGACAGAGATCACAAGTAGGCAGAGAGGCAGGCAGGGGGTGGAGTGGGGAAGCAGGCTCCCTGCTAAGCAGAGAGCCCGATGTGGGGCTCAATCCCAGGACCCTGGGATCATGACCTGAGCTGAAGGCAGAGGCTTAACCCACTGAGCCACCCAGGCGCCCCTTTTTTTTAACTTTTATAATCACTCTTAAGTGTTAACTGTTAATGGTAAAAGAGGCAAGTGGGAGGACATTCATGAGTCCTAACTCGGGACTAATTGGGATTTCTAGACTTGACTGCTCATTGTGATCTATGCTTGTCTTAGATTATAGGACAGCTTGCTTAGGGCAGGGGTTGGCAGACTCTTGCCTATGAGCTAAGGAAAATTTTTGCGTTTTTAAAGGGTTGTAAGTAAAGCCCCCCACACAGAAGAGGATGCGGCAGAGACCCCGTGAGGTGACCAAGCCTATTATTTACTCTCTGGCCCTTAAAGCTGATCCTTTTCTTGGGGATTCCACTGCATCTCTCAGTCAGCATGAATGAAGCTGAATTTGTTCCCTTTCACCCAGCTGCTTTCTGTTCCCCCCATTGCTAAGTAGTGCTACTTCCATTTTCCAAATACAAAACCCGGGTTATTTAAGACTTCTTCCTCCTGCTCTTTCTGTAGCCGTTTGGAAACCAAACATTCCTTTGAAAGATCTCTGGTCAGTTCTATGCCTTCTCATTTTCACTGTCACAATTTGCTTTAGGTGTTTATCACCTTATCATTCCTGGGAGGGCTGGCCACATCCCACGTGGTCTCCTCCCACACTGAGCAGTGCATGACCAGTGGGCTGCTGCAGAATGTTCCACGATGCTCTGTGACTTCCCAGGCCAGGTCCTAGGAGACACTGTGACTTGGACCTTGCTCGCTCGTGCATCACCGGCTCTGGGGCAAGCCAGCTGTAGGGTCATGAATGATAGGAGGAGCCGGACAAGGAGGTCCATGGGTTAGGAGCTGTGAGAGGGAGCCATGAGGGGGTGCCATCTTGGAAATGGATCTTCTAGCCCCAGGGAAGCCTTGAACTGACTCTGGGCCCGGTGGACGTCTCGACTACAAGTACCTCATGGGATGGTAGGCCAGAACCACTCGGCTAAAGCTGCTCCTGATTTTCTGATCCATGGAAACTTGTGAGATAATAAATGTTTATTGTTTCAAGCCACAGTGTCTTGGGGTCATTTGTTACGTAGCAATACATATCTAATATTTCATTTTATGTTAAATTTGTATAATCACTTTCTAAGTGGTCCCCTTTTCATTCTGTTCTTCTTCTTGTTGACAGATCGATCATTCCCAGATAATCTCACTGTAACTTTCCCTGAATAAAAAGTTATAGAAGTTCCTCATTCCTTTCTGGAAAAAGTAAAAACCAGGCCTAGGCATTGGCCTGGATGACTCTGATGTAGGTGGGCATCAGACTATTCTGTGGGCAATGCTGGGTTCTCTCCCTCTGAACCTGCCTGGAAATCTGCTTCCATGAACATGTCCTTGACTGATAAACAAGCTCACAGCTTGGTATATCTTCCTAGACGTTTATGCTTCCCTGGGACAATTTTTTTAAAAATCTGTTCACATATTTGGCTGACTAGTTTAAGTTCCTCAGGAGCCAAGATCAGATGTTCTGCTTTCCCCACACAGTTCTGGGCATCCCTAAGTTCTTTGGGGGATGTGAGAACCGGATTCAGAATCCTAGCATCTAAGAGGAAACACAGCTGGAAATGTAGCAGGGCAATGAGCACAGTTTGGCATTGGAGATGCCTCAGGCTGGGTGCTGGGCTGGTGTTCTGACTTTGGGCAAATGACAGCTCGGTATTGCTGTTTCTGTGAGAGAGGATATTAATGGCGCCTACTTCAGAGCTGAGGATTAAGGGAGTTCATGTATCTGATAGCAGGTATGTGGCCAATTACGGGCAGTTTATTCATAGCTACTGAAAATCACAAAATTACATATTAATAGTAACACACGGCACAGAATATCCGCTATCATCATGCACCTCTCCATAGCTTTCCTTATACTTTGAATGACCAAATTGTTTTACTACGACAAATTTAAAATACAGTTCACCCTTGAACAATGCAGGAGTTAGAGGCCCTGATGCCCCCCTAATATAACTTTTGACTCTCCCAAACTTAACTACTAATAGCCTATTGATTGGAAGACTTCCCAAAAGCATAGTCAATTAACCCATATTTTGTAAACATTTCCTATACTGTATTCTCACCATATAGTAAGCTAAAGAAAATACTCAGAAAATCCCAAGAGAAAATATACTTAGAGTACTTTACTGTATTTATTAAGAAAAAACAATCTGCAGTAAGGACCCGCACAGTTCAAACCCACATTGTTCAAGGGGCAACTGTAGTTTCATATTTTGAAAATTTCAGTCCAGTTGACACAGAAAGCCTAATCAAAATGTTATCATTACTAGTAAGCGTTAACTCCCATAATGTAGAAGAGGCAAATGGCAAAGAAGTTAATGAGCACAAACTCAGTACTAATAAATATGCCCTTTGCAGTTATGTAGTGGCTTCAATTATAAGTCTCTAAGGTCTCCATACATGTGCACATCAATTTGTTAATGGGAAGAAGCTGGCTGGGAGGCAAGGCTGTGCACGTGACTTCCCCCCAGGAGCTCTGGAAGCAGACAAGGGCCCCGAGAGGAAGGTGTGGGGAGAGCCTTGTTTTCCTGGAACAATTTAGTAGGGTGTTGGGTGCTAAGTTCAATGGAGAAAACGTGCAGAAGGGAGAAGGGAGAAGTAGGAAGTGCTGCAGGGAGACAGGAGAATTAGGTTATTTAAGGCAGCCACTTGGGAGAGTAGGCACATTCTTGTGGAGCCACATGAGACAGAACCAAGGGGTAAACAATGGGACTAAATTACACAATAGCTGAACTTCCCAACAGTTAGAGTTGTTCAAAGATAGGACTTTGCAGAAGTAAGTGTCTCCCGGGTCCTGGACATGTTTAAACAGAGTTAAGAGCTTGCCATTGGCTGGGGGCAGGACCTCCTTCTTGGCTCACTGTGAGCTCTGAAAGTCACGAATAGAGACCAAATTTGGTGGAGAAGAGAGCCAGGCAGGGATGGGGTCTACCACACTGAGAGGGCTAAAGAGACAAGCTTCTTGGCTGGGGATCCCATTACTACCCTCGGAGGTGTATATACTGGGATTCCCTTGTAGCTGTGGTAACTGGTTCTTTGACCAAGCCGGATAACAAGGGTTATCCCTGATCGTTTGCTACCTTTTAATGCAATGAAGATAGTCTGTTATATTAGTTGCCTCTATGCTACCTGCTTACCTTTACCTTTCTTACATCTCTGATGCTGTGGGATCAAAGACTTATCAGGCTTGACAAGGTCTTCTCATTGTATAGGGTTGGGATCTGAACCATCAGTAACCAGATGTTGTTGGTGTAAAACGCTGGGGTTTTTGTGTCTGTTTTTAATATATATCAACTCAAATTTCTGAAAATTTTCTTTTTAATTTTAGGACATCTACTCAGGATTTTTTTTGACCATGAGGTATATGGACGAACAAGGGCTCAGATTCTTTATAACAATTAGTAAAGCTGAATTTTTGTCTTTGCCTCCCCAAGTTTCAAAGAGATGCAGCATGTTTTTGCACTTCTTATGTCTGTGTGATACACATAACCAGGCTTGTCCTCAACACAAATATTGCCTGGAAAGGACCAGTCAACCCCCACTCCACTTTAGTGAAAAGGCTGGCTTGGATGCACAAATATAAATATATATTTCTTGTTAACCATTCGCTCAGGCTCTCAACGATTTGCTGGTGGGTACCTACATAGTACTGGCTGTTTGATCCACTGTGTTGAATGCCTCTTCTGGGTTAAAACTGACCTTAGGGAACCCCTTGCCCAACACCCTTGCTTTAAAAATGGAAGAAATTGAAATCCAGAAATGTTAAGGAATCTTTTCAGTGTTAGACAGCTGTTCTGTTGTCTGGAGCACAGTTAAATTAGTACCATTTTAGAATCAGCTTCGATGATGACAGACTAATTTGTTTCAGTCGTCAGAACGAAAGCTCGTGGGTCCTGAGAAATCCTTCTCACTAGATTTGGAACAGAGAAAGGTCCAGTTCTTGCTGGGAAGGACATATGTCTACCACTGGATACACCTTGGGAAATATTTTAGGTTGTCATAGGAGACACTTGGGGACTAGAGTGCCAGTCCAAGTTTCTATTCTGTGAATCTGACTTCTGAAATGACCTTGAGACTTGTGATAGGATGACTCCAGGCTTGTTGTCTCAAGTCACGTCCCCTGCCTTGATGGGCAAGCTGGAATCTCCTGAGGCTTCTTTTCTCTTTGGGATGTCTGAGATCAACATTTTTTCCCTTTAAAAGTAGAAGTGATTCTGTTTCTTGCTTCTACCCAAGGCTCCATACAGCCATAGCTACACTGTTCGGAATTAGCTGTGCAGAGACTGGCTGTTCCTTCCTTCCCCCGGGTGCTTTCCGGCAGCTTTTACACCGTTTGCTTAGGAACTTGGTGTTCAAGGTAGCTCTACAGAAATGCTCACTCATCTCTGGCACTTCCACTCTTCCCAGGAGCTGAGGTGGGATGTCCTCTGCTGTGTCACCCCAGGAAAAGGGACTGAATGGTGCCTCAGTCACAAGGGAATACGAAAGCAAAGAATACACAGGAGGGCAAACTTGAAGTGAGCAAGCTCGCTCAAGGTTGTCCCCCCTTGCCAGCCACACTCAGGAGCCCCCCCCCCACCTTTTTTGCAATCCATAGTTGGATTCATTAGGGCAGCCTGTGAGCGCGTTCCTAGTGCAGGACCCACAGGGTCAGGCCCTGTGCTCTAGGCAGCAAAAGAAATCTGAGCAATGAGTGGTACACTGTTCACAGTACACACTGAACATGGCGTGAGTCTAAACCTCCGAGGCTTCTTCAGTTCTAAATCTGCAGGATATAAAGGAACTTTTGATGCCCCACTTTTCAAGGGCCTTGTCTTGTCAGTTCTGAAGCTCTTTTATTTCTACTGCTTCAGTGATGCATAAGTGGCTCGGGTTTTGCTGCAGCAGAGAGCTGCAGAATCTTTTGCATAGTAAGATCAATTATGCATCATATACATTTTAATGGAATGCACCAGAAAAAATAGTGCAAATTCAGTCTGCCAGGTAATTCCACCTGAACATTTAATTAGTGTAGGCAGAGTTTTATATTAAATAGGTTCTTAGCTCCTCAACTTTTTGGGTGATAAAAGATTTTTAGACTTGGGCCTTTGGCTAATATGGGAGGAGCATACACTGCATGAACATTATAAAGAATCTCTGTGTATGTGTGTGTGTGTGTGTGTGTATGTGTGTGTGTGTATCTGCACATTCTGCACAGAGACAAGAACTGGAGTCTCTAAAAACGTCATATGTGCAATCAAGCCCTTTTCTAGAAACAGTTCTCTTTAGGAAATGCTAGACTACGATGACTCACAACTACCCTTCTGCACGGAAACTGGGGAGGACAAAGACATACAGTTAGAAAGGTTACCCAAAGCTTTCCTCTTGGTGGTATCCAAGTTTTCTCTATCTCTGGAGTCCAGGAGGCCCAAGGCAAGGACTTGGACTTGGCTCAGCCAGTCAGCGAACACGGGGCCATGAGCTGGACACACACACAGATGGCTTGTTTATACACCTCACAGAGGAGCTTCAGTGGAAAGAGATCCTCAAATATGCCTGACAAATAAGGGGGTAGCTTGTGTAAATGAGTATTAAACTCCGTATCGGCTAATGTTTGTGATACGTAAATATCTTAAATGATTCTATTTAGTTAACAGAAACATAAGAACTTCCCTAAGCTCACTGGGGCCTAACCTTTCTAATTTTCTCCTCAAGCAATTTATGTGCTACGATAGGAAATTTTCATATGGGACATCCTAGGAATATATCCCTTCAGGAATACTGTTTAGGAAAAATACATAAAAGCTTTATTTTTCTGCACATAATTTGTCACTGCACATGTGACTTCTCATATATGATGAAACATTACACACTATTTGTGGAATCTTAATTTCCTACACTGTGGAGGGTAAAAGAGGAAGTTACGGCTTCTTGGTAGCATAGTAGAATTACGGTAGTGGCTCAGTTTTTAAAAATTTTTTCCTTTTTTCTGTTATTAATGAAAGTTTTTCTTTACCTTTTTTCAAAATTTATTATTTTAGAGAGAGTGAGAGAGAGAGAGTGTGCACAAGCTGGGGGAGGGGCAAAGGGAAAGGGAGGGAGGGAATCTCCAGCAGACTCCTCACTGAGCACAGAGCCTGATGTGGGGCTTGATCCTACGACCCTGAGATCATGACCTGAGCCGAAACCAAAAGTCGGATACTTAACTGACTGAACCACCCCGGCGCTCCTTCTAAAAATTTTTCTATTGTGGTCCTTGTCAGATTGTCGATCTTAACCCGATCGTAACTTCTGAGATGCAAGTATCTTGCCTTCCTAACCTAGATGGTTTCTGACCGCTAGTTCTCAAAAAGACATCACCATTTTACAATAGGAACTCAACACGGAAGTTATGATGGAAAGCCATTTTATTTTTCCCTAAATTTTAAAATAAAAGACTTGAATGGAAAACGTTTAGTACCGTCATGTCACCCCGAATGCCAGCAATACCTTGAGTCTCACACACACAGGAAGCCAGGTCAAAGTCCAGTCAGTGTACACATTTCTCCATGGCTCTTCCAACAGTCGGGCATGAACAAAATTTTCTGCCATTTTGCTTTAGCAAATAGCAACATAATTTGAAAACTTTCATGTCTCCTATGTGACCCCTAAAATCCAATGCTATATTTATTAATACAGTTAGAAAAATAAAAGCCTTAAAAAATTCATGGTACGAGTTCACGGTGCTAATCACATCATCTCTTCAAATGTAAGATCATTTTAAAAACTCCTACTTAACAACCTTCTGGTTTAATCTGAAAGGCTTAAGACTTGAAATCTAGTAAGACTGTTAAGTCAACGTACATATCAATTATTTCATTTTCACTTGTCCTGGGAGAGTTAATTCCCATTGTCCACTGAATGAATGCCTTTCAAATATTAATAAATATATTACAGTATTTACAAGCATTCTTATCTACTCTGACACTGGTAGAAAGTTAAGCCGTGGGGAAGGAATGATCTCCCAGTGGGGCAAGCTCGTGAAGTCTGGGAGGAAAGGAGCAAGTGCTGGAGGGCATGCCAAGGGCTGCTCAGGTGTGCATGCGAGCTCTCAGACACGTCTCCTTCTGACCAGCTAGCCAATGTGTTGTTGTTGGATCAGGTGTAAATGCTGAATTGTCAGAAACCAGGAAAAAAAAAAAAGGAATACTGCAAAGGTATGTTATTTTACTAGTTAAGAAGAGGAAGACAGGCCTAAGGTCAGAGACCAAGGTTAACAAGGGTAAAACCATGCTCCAAAAGCTGCTAGTGAATTACTCTCTGGGAATTACCTAACGTAAGTTGAGGTGTTGGGCACATGTCATGGCTATGGGAGAAACTGTAAGAAATTGTTTTGGCAATAAAAAGTGAGGCTAATTCAATTTCTATGCTTTGAAGTGTGTCACGTGTCTTATTCTCACACTGTGGACTATCTCACATAGACCTTACCACCCACTTGACAAACCTCGTTAATGCTGCTCAAGGATTCAGTCTAATGCTCTGGTAAGAGTGATCAAAATGCCCTAATCAGCCTAGACAGCATCAGAAACCTGAAGGACTAAAGCCAAAGACTGAGATGAGCTAGGTATCTTGTCTTATAAATGTGAATGAAACTCTCATTTTAGGGGCTTAGTTTCTTATGTTTTGTAACAGCGGTACACTAGTCGTTATTTTAAAAAGCCTTCTGTCATGGGTCATGTCTATATATCTACACAAACACCATTCCCTTTCCCGGTAGTAATTTCGAGGCCTAAACCTGGGGCCCTCAAAGGGTGTGTGGCTTCCACCAAAGCATCTGGGGTACAGAGTCCAAAAAGTCCCTTGGAAAATTTTATAAATGAGATTCACCCCATATACTGTTTAAATCTTGTATACAAGAGTCTTTAAAATAATTTAAACATGTGCAAATTCAAGAAGGGTTCTCTGGTGGCCCATTTTGACATGCAAATACAGACGAACTGTTAACATGCATTATTTTAGTCAATTGGTAAAGTTTATTTCATAAGTATAAGTAATTTTAAGCCATTTACTAAATTGTAAATTTCAACCCATTAAAAACTACTACCAGAGCAGTTTTGAGGTATTACTGTTAATCTAATGTAGAAATGTTACTATACTTTGATGTGGAGTGAAATGTGACTGCCATGCCTTTTATTCAATGGTGCTGTTGCAGTGCTGACTACAGATAGGTCCTATAGCTTTTAGGGAATTCTTGTGCATGTGCATTAATTGATTTCCCAAATGCCAATGGCAATTTGACTGGTTGGTAGTTTCTAAGCTTACTAAAATAATAAAGTACAGCTCCTAGCATGAGACAAACAAGCTGAGATGGTTCATGTGTACAGTGAGTGCTACCCTCCAACTTACCTCCATCAAAACCCACCCTACTCCCTCCAGTCGTTTACAAGGAAAACTTGTGCAAAAAAGCATCCAAAAAGTCTATCAGCAGGTTAATTTTCTTGTAATTTTAAAAGAACTAGACAATTTTTTCCCTTAAAATTCATTTATAAAAATAAATAAATTTCAGTTGGAGACCTTAGGTACCAAATTGTGACTTAATTTAGTTGTGATGGCTAAGACTATAAAGTTATGAAAAATGTAGCTGAAAATGGATGAGCTCCAGCTCGTTCCCCGCAGTGTGACAACGGCTGGCACCCTATGCTGTCACGATCCTTCTCAGAGTTAACCAAAATACACGCAACTTCTCGACAAACTTCTAGCCTTCCTTTGTCCTGAAACTCCCACAGAACTTTAATTCTTAGACCTCTGTTACAAAACTACAAGGAACCATAATCCATTCAAGATAGGGAACGAAAACCTGTCACCCACTCAGGGAACACCCATCCATTGCACTGGGGCGAACACAGCAGCTCAGAGGAAATGGTTCCCCACTGGGGTGTACAGCTTATCCAGATGTTTTGCACTAGAATGCAGGCATGAAGTCCCTCCTGTAGTCTTTAGCTCAGAGCAACAATAATTTAAAATCAGTTTGATAGCAGGAGCAAATCCTTCCAGATTTTGTGCCGTGAGATGATACACAGCCTAGCCCGGCGACTCCAGGTACCCAGTATGAGGCAGGGCCTGGCCACTGTGTGCGTTAGGCAGGAACGCTGTCGGGCGGAAGTGCCAATATGACTTACTGCGTAGAACTGTGCGAACATCGACACCTTTGTGAGGCTGATTTCTCCTAGGAGAAGCTTTTTGCCTTAGTCGGGAAATGATCTGAGGAACAGTAAGTAACTGAACTAAGGAAAAAGTCTCTGGCCTCCAGATCCGCGCGCACACACGGAAGCAAGTTTCAAGCTATTGTTCTCTCTCGGTGCAAAGGAGCGATTGGCTGACCTGTCACGTATCGTCAATCGATAGGAACACAGCATTCAGTCTGTGGAACAACGTGAGGCAGCAAAAATCTGATCTAATGCAAATTCAAGCCTATGAACTAAGACCACGGCAAGGAGAGACAGTCTAGCTCAGTGTTCTCCTGCGCTGGTACCAACTCGGAACACAAAGCAACTGAAAGGCACAGGCTCAGATTTCATTGATAGTCCTCTCTGAAGGGCAGTACTCCGAAGTGCCCGGTGAGGACATGTAGAAAGACTGTGTTTTCCTTTTTAATCGGGCTCTTTTGTTGGCCAACACCAGGCTGCGCCGGCTGGAACTGATGATTTCCGAAATAAACTTTTTGCAGTCTACACACACCTCCATAGTACTCCAGTCCTCCATCAGCTCTTTGGGAAACTGTAGCTCTTCATCGGATTTGTCCACAGACTTAGATTTTGAGGAGAACCTGGAACAAAAAACAACCTTTAGAGTATCCAGTATTGTCACTTACAGTTCTACTGCAATACTGAGAAAATGCGTGCAGAAAAAGTAAATCTGTTCCCAAAACATTATGGAATGGGCGAGTCACCTCATGCTCTTCCAAAGAAAGAATTTCTAATTGGAAATAAAATTCAAAATATTAAAAAAAAAAAGGAACAAGGAAACATGTTTTATTAAGAAATAGTCATATTGGGAAAAAAAAAAGAAATATTAATACTGAAAACTCAGTATCCCTTCCAGAATTTTTGGAAAAAAAGCCTAATTAGAGTATTCACTCGAATACTATACAGTGGACTTAAACAAAGCGAAACAAAGTACAAGTTGCGAACGTCCTATTGATAATTCAGAAAGGACTTCAAGTTCTTTCTCCAGAGACCCCGCGTCAGAGTTGGTGAACACGAGTCAACTGTAGACAGGAGAGCAGACTAGAGTAAACTGAAGTCAACTGGTCTCAGTCCTGAAAAGTTCTCTTTGGAGCAGCTTCCTCAGCATTTTTGCATTTATCAGATATACCTGTCCCTTTCCAACAACTGTATTTGGGTTATTAATTATTTGGATCCCAGGGAGCTGAAGTTATCCAGGTCAACACTGTAATAAATGTTTTGGGTGATTTTTTGAAATAACTAGGAATCCTCTACTCATGGACTACTTCAGTGAAACAAAACAGGAATGTGAGTTTAGTGTGGGTATAGAAAGGAACAACGGGCCCCACAGCCTTGAACCCACAGGTGATGAGTCGGGGGCTATCCCGGAGCGGCAAGGCAGAGTCTCGGAGTGGAGTCGGTGCAAGTCACCAGTGGGGCTGCACAGCGGCGGCAGCAGCCAGCAGTAGCATTACCTGGTGCCCAGCACCCAGCACCAGTGCCCAGCACCTCCCTGCCCCTGTGGGCAGCTGGTTTGTAAAACCCCAATCTTTTTGGCCCTGTGAGTGCGTAAGTCAAGCTGGCCTGACCTCCTTCTGCCCTCACTTAAGGACCCTTACTCTGCATTAAATGCAGAGGGACTGATATTCAGGCAACTTTTTTTTTTTTTTTAAATTTCCAAAAGCTTTTGGCATAAAGCTTTATTTCTGCCATACTGACAATAGGAAAATAAGCCCAAGTGATGCCAGACCACTGGAATGCTAGAACTAAACAGATTTGCTTTCAACACTAAAGAAGAAAGATGAGAGTGTTACATGCAAGTTTTTGACTCCACTGAAAACAAGGTCAGTTTTAAAAATGACTTTTATCAATCAGTGTGATAGAACAAATTAATACGAGAAGAGAGAAGAACCACATGGTCCTCTCATTTGATGCAGAAAAAGCATTTGACAAAAGCCAGCATCCGTTCCTGATTAAAATGCTTCAAAGTATAGGGATAGGGGGAACATTCCTGAACTTCATAAAATCTATCTATGAAAGACCCACAGCAAATATCATCCTCAATGGGAAAAAGCTTGCAGCCTTCCCATTGAGATCAGGAACACGACAAGGATGCCCACTCTCACCACTCTTGTTCAACATAGTATTAGAAGTCCTAGCAACAGCAATCAGACAACAAAGAGAAATAAAAGGTATCCAAATTGGCAATGAAGAAGTCAAACTCTCTCTCTTCGCAGATGACATGATTCTTTATATGGAAAACCCAAAAGACTCCACCCCCAAACTACTAGAACTCATACAGCAATTCAGCAACGTGGCAGGATACAAAGTCAATGTACGGATATCAGTGGCTTTCTTATACACTAACAATGAAAATACAGAAAGGGAAATTAGAGAATTGATTCCATTTACTATAGCACCAAGAACGATATGATACCTGGGAATAAACCTAACCAAAGAGGTAAAGGATCTATACTTGAGGAACTACAGAACACTCATGAAAGAAATTGAAGAAGACACAAAAAGATGGAAGACCATTCCATGCTCTTGGATTGGAAGAATAAACATTGTTAAAATGTCGATACTGCCTAGAGCAATCTATACTTTTAATGCCATTCCAATCAAAATTCCACCGGTATTCTTCAAAGAGCTGGAGCAAATAATCCAAAAATTTGTATGGAATCAGAAGAGACCCCGAATCGCTAAGGAAATGTTGAAAAACAAAAATAAAACTGGGGGCATCACATTACCTGATTTCAAGCTTTATTACAAAGCTGTGATCACCAAGACAGCATGGTACTGGCATAAAAACAGACACATAGACCAGTGGGATAGAGTAGAGAGCCTCAATAAATAGAGAGCCTCTCAAGTAGAGAGATCTGGACCCTCAACTCTACGGGCAAATAATCTTCGACAAAGCAGGAAAAAATATACAGTGGAAAAAAGACAGTTTCTTCAATAAATGGTGCTGGAAAAACTGAGCAGCTATATGTAGAAGAATGAAACTCGACCATTCTCTTACACCGTACACAAAGATAAACTCAAAATGGATCAAAGGAATCCATCAGAATCCTAGAGGAGAACATAGGCAGTAATCTCTTTGATATCAGCCACAGCAACTTCTTTCAAGATATGTCTCCAAAGGCAAAGGAAACAAAAGTGAAAATAAGCTTTTGGGACTTCATCAAAATCAAAAGCTTCTGCACAGCAAAGGAAACAGTAAAAAAAACAAAGAGGTAACCCACGGAATGGGAGAAGATATTTGCAAATGACAGTACAGACAAAAGGTTGATATCCAGGATCTATAATGAATTCCTCAAACTCAACACACACAAAACAGACAATCATATCAAAAAATGGGTAGAAAATATGAACAGAGACTTCTCCAATGAAGACATACAAATGGCTATCAGACACATGAAAAAATGTTCATCATCACTAGCTATCAGGGAGATTCAAATTGAAACCACATTGAGATATCACCTTACACAAGTTAGAATGGCCAAAATTAACAAGACAGGAAACAACATGTGTTGGAGGGGATGTGGAGAAAGGGGAACCCTCTTACACTGTTGGTGGGAATGCAAGTTGGTGCAGCCTCTTTGGAGAACAGTGTGGAGATTCCTCAAGAAATTAAAAATAGAACTTCCCTATGACCCTGCAATTGCACTCTTGGGTATTTACCCCAAAGATACAGATGTCGTGAAAAGAAGGGCCATCTGTACCCCAATGTTTATAGTAGCAATGACCACGGTCGCCAAACTGTGGAAAGAACCAAGATGCCCTTCAACGGACGAATGGATAAGGAAGATGTGGTCCACATACACTATGGAGTATTATGCCTCCATCAGAAAGGACGAATACCCAACTTTTGTAGCAACATGGATGGGACTGGAAGAGATTATGCTGAGTGAAATAAGTCAAGCAGAGAGAGTCAATTATCATATGGTTTCACTTATTTGTGGAGCATAACAAATAGCATGGAGGACATGGGGAGTTAGAGAGGAGAAGGGAGTTGGGGGAAATTGGAAGGGGGAGGTGAATAATAATGAATACTGTTATGCTGAAAATAAATAAAAAATAAATTAAAAAAAAAGAAAAAAATGACTTTTAAAGGACACCCAAAGTAATTATTTCTAAAGTAGACAAGTAATGATGACATTCAAGTATGCTTCAAGCAGCTAGCTTTGTTCCCTTGTCAAGTTACCTTTAGGAAGTTTTGGAGACCTGTGTCCAAGTCAAAACTATATTAAAACAGCCACCCAGACACCCCAAACCACCCTGAGTCTGAACCCTACCTCGTCAGCAGTCCTCAAAAGGAGCATTCTTCTTTTACAGAGATGCTCTGAGGTCCTAGGCCCCCTGCTCACCTGGCAATGCTCCGGAGTGGCCGATGGTGGCCAGGGGTGGGCTTTTCTGGCTTCATGCAACTTTCCCCTCTTTGCAAGGCAGAAGGTCCCAATGAAAAGATGGGAAGAGTGGAGTATGGTTTGGAGGGCAGCCGCATCTATCACCCCAAACAAAACCGAGAATGAGCAGTACGGTTAAAGAGGGAGACTCCTGAAAATTAACACAAGTTGTGATTTCACCAAGTTTACTTACCTTTTTGCAACACTGGGAACACACTGGCCTGTATACAAAATCAGAAATGTTACTCAGCATGATGCGACTGCAAAGTCAGAGAAGCCAATGGCTGCATGGCTGTGAATTTTTATGATAAACTGCCGAAACCCTCTGATTTTTCTACCAGAATGTAACAAATTGATACAACTGTGGATCATCAAGAAGACAATCTGTAAACCTTAACTCTTACACTGTTTCCTGTAAAAGGATCAACTTACATCTGTCTGGGATTTTCTTACTTGTCTATCCTGGGATCACATGACAATCACTTCTTTTTTTCTGTTCCAACTGGACATATGTTTACTAGAGTGATCTTAGTTATGTAAAAGAAATCTATGCAGAGAAGCATTTTCCAGGTTTAATTCCAAATACTGTTGGCTCTACTCTTTTGAAAAAAATCAGTATTATTAACCCCTAAGCACAGCACAATCTGATAATGGGTTGGGTAATCTCTAATACTGTTCCTGTGTAGGAAAATGATTCAACTACGAATGCAACCAGTATTTCTTTGACTATGGTTATCAATTACAAAAAAAAACCTTACCTCTTACAGAACTGACAGGTATAAGACCAGGTGAAGAAGGAAAATCTCCTGGTTCGGCAACAAAAGCAGAGCTAAAAAGTACAAATTTAAAGGGAGAAGAAAGCATTGCCAATAGTTAAATTCCTAATTTACACATCTAAATACACTTTACATTTATATAATGGGGAAGTTTAGCAGAAGGAAGGAAAATGGGAACTCAGAAACCCTGTTTTCAAGTCTGGCTCTGTGATAATTATAGTTTGGCTCTGTATTTACTCCTAATTCTCCTTTTGAAAGGTAGTAATACGCCATAGCTCTCCAAGGTTTACCATCATGGAATCAATCTGAAGAAGGTTCTGAGATAGTCTCTTTCTCAGATATAGTTTCTTTACAAGACTTAAAAATGTGGACATGGTTTTATGAAGGCATGCCATTATTTATTATGGTTGTTTTAAATCTTCTACAGTTTTTGATTTCTCAGGGAGAAACAAAAATACTCCTCTTTTTGTAAGCAAGGCAGAACAGGAACTGTGTATTAGAGAATAAGCCTCTTACCTCCTAAAATCCCCTATAAGTCCTATACCATCTGGCTGCCAGCAGACCACTCCCACAAGAGACCAGACCATTCTTCTAACCCTGCTTATCAACCAACTTGAAATAGCTCTACCTTTCCTTTTTTCAGGGCGGTGTAGACATCTTTATACTGTTGGTACTTTTCCAGCTCTGCCTTCACCAGGACCTGACGAATATGCATTACTTCCTCCACAGTGAGAGCTAGGCATTCCACTGGATAGCAGAATTCCTCCTGAAATTCAAAATTCCACATGAATAAGAAACTCCCACCCCACCCCCTTCTCTGGCATTGCACAATTTCCCTTTAGATCAGACAACTGGTTAGTAGCTTCAGAGAAGAAAAGAGGTTTCCCAATGAACACTGGAATAGAGCTGGCTCACTCTGGGGACCACATTAATTTTTAATTACACTAAGACAATGGATGGCAAAAAGCTTCCGAGGACCATGTCAAACGTCAGAGCCTACTGAAATTTCCAGGAAAAGAAAGTTCCTCACATTTGGGTGCATATTTTGTCTCAAAAGTTTCTATCCCATTAAGCAGAGCTATGTATCTATGCATTGAAATCTTGAAGAAAATTTTCTTGTTCTAAACCAAATTGACGTGAGTTTTCGCTTATGATGATGCAGACATTACTTCTCGTGCTGTATACTATATGCTCATAGGTAAACAGCAAGTCTACAACAGTGGTACTATTTAGAAAACTGGTTTGTGGTACCCAGAATAGCCAAAAGAAGGTGGTTAGTAATTTATACTGAGAAGCATTATTTAGTGGCAAGTTACATCAGCACATCGTGAAAAATCCTAGTAGTACGGGTGGAACTGGAACACGGAGCTACTGGAACAACCTCTAAGGCTGCCCCACAGTTCTCTGGATGTCTCTTATTACTTTGAAACAACCGCTGAATACACAGTCAGCACTGGAAAGACGTGGAGAAAATCTTAAGAATTTCACAATAAATATTTATGCTGGCTGTCTTATGTTAATGGTTTCCCTAAAAACAGCCGAGGAAGATGTTGATGTAACTGATCCCACTGAATAAAAGAGCCTCACCCCCATCTGCTCCCCATCCGGCTCTGCGCTTGATTGGTGGATCTAATAGAAAGACAGAACAGTCTTGTGCATTCTCACCCTGCCAGGCTTCACAGGGGCCATTGTGGTGTAGGGACACTGAAACTTAATGTTCTCAGTACAAACACATTATAATTCACTCCCACACACACACAATAGCATTGCTCACAGGCATTCTGGAATCAAACAAGCCAAATGGGAAAGCACATGACTATGAATGCAGTCAGTTTATGGAGTTTTAACATTCAGTTCTGTCTTTCAATCAGAAAAAAACAGAAACAAATCTAGGTTGCAAACTTGATAAACATTAGCATTTACTAAAAAAAGTAGCTTGGAGAACTGTTTCTTACTAACAATCAATACAAAATCATCTCTGTTCAGGCTGACTTAAAGAAGGCTAAATTTGCTTAAAAATGTTTTGGAAAAAATCCTGCAATTAAATTTTTTAAGAGGAAAAGCTTAGTGTCTGGAGGGTGGGAAGGTAGTCTGTCTGTTCGGGAAGATTATATCATTTGCTCTAAGATGTCTAAAATCCTTTAAAAAAAAAATCACCATCACATAATTTTCTCTTTCAATGGGAAAAGCTTTCAAAGATCACAGGATTAAATGGGCTTGTCTGGTATCTACTCTGTTTTGCTCCCAACTGAGAAAGTAGCCTAGTGTCAAGTGGGAACAATGCACTGTCTGTGTGAAGGTTAGGCCACTAGAATTGTGCATGAGGTAAGCATCCTGGCTGCACATGTCTGGATGATGGCTTTTCTCAGTTTTTAACATATTTTACAAGCAGCTTTCCTACTTTTTATTTTTTTTTATTTTTTATTCATTAGCAATGAGTGTGGCTGTGGTGCATTTGCTGACAACTAACTGTGACAAAACTGCTGAGCTGGAACAATCTAATGTATGATTCCAGCCACCAGCCAGATCCTCACTCCCTGAGATTTGGTACCGTGCAGGTGGGAAGATGGCACATAGTGTCAATTAGCTTTACAGCTAGGGCCGGTAAACACTTCCGGGAGTCCTTTTTATTTGCAGGGATCTCCTAGCACACACCATAGACTGACAGGTTCTACTTCCCTCTTCTCAGTCTTAAGTCACAAAGGGACTTAGTCAAGCATACTTTCAACTTCCTGCTTTGAACCATATGCAAATCCAGTACTTCGCAGGACACAATAAGAAATTGTATTTGTGTGTGTTCTTGCTCTTTTTTAAACTTTCAAGCGGGTTACTGTTGAGTAAAAAAATTCCCATTGGGTCAAATGCTAATGTTTTAATTCTGGTGCTTTCCCAAGGACAACAAAACTTTAATGCAACATGAAAGAAAGTAATAAATAGTTACTAGAATTAGTTTTCATTGCTTTTTTCAATTGAGAAAAAATACTAATTCAACATCCCCAAAACCAAATTACACCTTAGCCTTAAAAGATCTTGCTGGGACACTAATGATCCAGAATGTGAGGGGCGTGCAGGGCTTTAACAGTGAGCGAGAGCTCTGCACTGGGCTTGGTCACTCTTCCGCACACCCTGAACTCTGTTATAGCCAGACACGGCCTCTAAAATCCCCTTACTTCCCTGTGCTTCAATCTCATTCCTAAATTTAGGAAAGGGACGCTAAATCTGAAAGAGTTTTAATCAAGATTGAAATATACTATAGGAAAAGATGAGCCTTTAGAACTTACTTTGGACGTATGTCACTAAAATCATGAGTTTTTGTTCAATATTCTGGTTACATTTGCCATTCAGAAGGGTCAGAATAAGGGAGCATAGAAATTACAGAGCATAATGTAGACTATGGTTACTGAACCACAGAGAGAATGGGAATATGCCTATTTTATATAGTATTTTTAATGAGCAAAAACTTTGTAAGTAGCAGATATTTGAAAATTATCCAAAACCACCAATATTTTCTGGAGTTTTTAATAAAACCAAGGCAGATTTAAATTAAAATAGCACCTATTAAGTTTAATTATTCTTCTCATGTCAAATTCAACTTTAAAACTCAAAGTGAACTCTGCCTGGAGTAACAGTATACGCTTACATCTCTGTTTGGGGAGGACTGATAATAAAAATGAAAATGCCAACAGATCTTCAGTAACAGCAGTAACAGTGGCAGGAGCTAAAATGCCATCCCTGAATTTTAACTGACCACGTACTGCCCAAAGGGCCAGATCTAAAGTGGGAAAAAGAACAGAGATCTATTCTTCTGTTTTGTGACAATAAGAGAAAAGAATTTGATGTATTTCCTTTACATTCAGAATCTCTTTTCCAAACCAAGATGGGTAATAAAGAATAACAAAGAAACCAGCTGCTGTTTCATTTGTCAAGGATAGGTTTAGTAAATAAAGGACCTAGGAGAACCAGGATCCCATAGGAGGCGGAACAGGAGAGCAGCTGCAAAGGCTAGTGTAGTGGGCAGCCGGTGCTCCTCTGGGGGCAGGGGAAGCTTTCAGCATAGCGGCATAGTACGAAAGCTTATTTCACTGGGGTTTGGCAGATACTATATTTCCTTTAAAAAATATAGTCTGTATGAAAATCTAAAAAATGAAATGCCTAAATTTACATATTTAAAATAACCACATCAATAAAAGGAAAACTTAAAATTTCTATGGCAAAGTGGGTTGTCATAAAAACCGCATGACACCTGACCCACACCACACAGCTCTATGAAAGATGCGGAACACAGAGATTCTGAGCCCAGGGCTGGCACAGGCTATGGGGGCACAGCATTTTGGAGCTCATGGTGGAGTGTGCAGGAAATGGGGAATGACATGGTTCCAGGGGTGGGGGAGTCCCCATGGCTCTGTGGCCTGGAAGAAGGCTGTTGTGTCAGCTGGGTGAGGGAGCAAACACTGTTCTGATGGTGGGAGGGCCTGGGGAGGAGAGCACCCACAGGTTCTCGGGCAGTGCCCCCTGTACACGGAAAGGAGATGGCATTCCTCCTGCTGTACCACTGGGTCACTCACAGGTCCCTCTAATCTGATGCTGCATTTTGAGTTTGTTGTCCTTTCAAGGTCATTTTCCTTTCAACTGAGATCATGGTGTCATCTATACATCCTACAAAAGACTGGAATCAACGATCAGAAGCAAAGTGCCCATCTAAGCTGTTAATTGTTCAGAGTGCGGTAGTTGCGGTATCACTGTCAAAGAGATAGAGTAAAATAATTCCCAGAACCAGCAGAAAGAGGCCAACCTTTGAGGATTTCCACCTGCTGGTAAAAGCTCTCTCACATAGATAATACATAGCCCCTGCTACCCCAAACATGGCTGCTTCAAAAGGATGAGAGCTGAGCAGAGAAGCTGTTTGTATGGTAGAAAAAAGTGGTCGGCAAGGCGTCCTTGGCCAAACACTGGTTATCCTAGGAACCTGAACAATAGATAAGGGAAAAAGAAAATGGTAGGGGGAAAAGAAAAGGAGAAAATAATGCTGAATGTGAGTGACCTACAAATAGTGGTTACAGAGCATGAAAGAAAAACAAAACAAAACAAAAACACCACCGAGGACTTTAGCCGTAGATTCATGTGTGTGACCACACCATGTCTGCTCCTGCACGTGTAAGTCAGTAATCGCACCAGGAAATCATTCCTAGAGACTCTTGGAATTCACACAGCAGAGCTTAAGGTATTTCTAACTTGGCTGTGAGAGCGGGTGTGGGGGGTGAGCTCCAGGCAGCACTTGCTCCCCAGCTTCCCAGAGGAAGGCGCTGAAAGTCGCCTTTCACTTAGATGGACAATCATCCTCAATCATTTGACCAAATTATGAAAAAAATTAGGTTTCAAACATCCTAGGGAAAGAGAGGGAGACACAAGAAAAATAAAAATGAGGACCAGTGAAGACATTTCTGCAATTTTCAGTGGAGGGGTTATAAATACAAAATGATGCCTTGTTTTCCTAAAAAGAGCTACAGTTTTAAATTGTCATACTTTTTAAAAATGATACTTACCAAGCTAGAGGGCATTGCCGCAAGATGAGTGTGACTTTATGGATTTCCCAAGACAAGCTACTAGCAAGAAGGGTCACTACTCTGACCTGGAAGTGACTTTGTCTCGGTTGGCGCCCTGGACCCTTGGAGGGAGCTGTGGTTCCATGTGGAACCTGGACGCCAGCCAATGACAGAAGTGCTTTCCCACTGCCTTCCACTGAGACTCTTAGCTGTGACCACAGATTGGTTTTATCTTGCTCTTCTTCTCCACAAAAAGTAACTCACAGCCTGACCTAGCACATACCACGAGTTCCCCTTTGTCAGGAAAACACTTCTGGGCCCTCGATGTGGGCGGATGGTCTTTCCTCGATTACCTCTTTGGTATTTTTTCTCTTCTATTCAAAACTTCTCCTAATAGCTGTAATTTCTTCTAATTGACCTGACAGTTTCTCTACATTGATAATTTTTAAATTTAACATTAACAGTGGAGTCATGTGATCACAAGTCCTGGTGCACAGCTAAATGATGCACTGGCTTCTAAGAGAAAAGCTGGGTGAAGAGAAGAATCACCTGATTATTGGACTTGTGACCTTGAACAGACTTAAGCTGTGACAATAACTATATTTTGCTAAAGCAAAAAGTTGTTCACATTAACACAAGTCTTTAGATTCTGAAGTTTGAGCCTGTCTGGTTAGAGTTCTCTTTTCCTATGGGTAAACCACCGGCGAGGCTATATTTAATCAATGTTTCAGTGATTATTTGGGAATTAGAGGAACTGGGTCAGGAATTGACATATAATCACTAGTTTTTTAGTCGAACTGTTTTGTAACAGAAATACTGATTAAATTTCAACATTATAAAGCTGTCTAAACTTGGTACCTTCATAGTAACCACACCACCTTCCTCTACTTTGAGGGAGGGACATCTGTTATTGCTTTATTTGAACCCTTGATAATTCAAGATAGCTTAAAAATATGGCTGAAAAAAATGGAGTAAGCATATTCCAGTGCTTTTTATTCATGAATGCCTGAGAAAACATTAGATATTAGGTTGCTGGCAAAATGAGTGATTGAAGTCTTCATCTCCCCTGCAAATATTTGTGAAGTCAAGTGGGACTACAAGAGAATCTTTGCAGACCGCCTTTGGTTAGAGGGTCTGTTACTCCTTCTTGGCAGGGGCCTACTGTCCTCGGAATCAAAGCCACTAGATGAACCTCAAGTCTTGGGAAAACAGCCAAACTGTCATCCAGGGCAAACAGCAGCTTTGGCTCCAAGATCATAAAACATACTTGAAAACAATGTACAATGGTTTCTATTGGATCAAAATTCTCCCCTCATATTGCTGCCTCCATAAAACAACCTTTTGATGAGTTTTAACAATTTTTAAGCATACTAATTCCCTTAAAAAGAAGAAAGCATTTCTTTAATAATAATACATATTTTCAACCACTGGTAAGTATTCTGGAAAAAACAAGTACTTTAAAATGAACAAGGAATGGTCAAATTTCATTTAGGTGATGTTAGAGTTGGTTTTCTTTAGATATTAAAAACAAATAAAGCTGTTTGAAGTTCATTTTAACGTTTGGAAGT
The DNA here is from genome assembly GCF_022355385.1 of Mustela nigripes. Classification (NCBI taxonomy): domain Eukaryota; kingdom Metazoa; phylum Chordata; class Mammalia; order Carnivora; family Mustelidae; genus Mustela; species Mustela nigripes. The sequence continues at coordinate 31,352,511 of NC_081564.1, read as the reverse complement.
TTATTTTTCCTCCTAATCATCGAGAGCTAATGGTAAGAGGCCTCTCACTGATCCTTAAGCCACTATGAAGCCTTCCAGTTACTTACAAGAGATCGGGAGCTCTGCTTGGACGGTGGCAGAAACTGTCTTACATTAGTGGGTGTTTCCTTTTCAATAGAATGTCGTCTCTGGGGTGGCTGCCGTCTCTCTGGCTGGGGTGTTGATGATATGGGCAAGAATTTTGGAGGCTCTAAAGAAATGAAATGAAATGAACCAAACTGAAATGAACTTTCCTACAAAATAAAAATCTTAGATTTTGAATTCCTAACAGAAAACCCTTTGTCACTTGTGACAAACACTGCATTCAAAGATGAAATGTTTATTTCATTAGAGGGTTAAGACTGGAGGTCCTTATGGGGATAGTATGAGGAGTGCTATACAAAAATCTCTGCAATATAAACTTTCCTACAGACGTAGTGAGGAAAAAAAGGAAAAATAGTTCATATTTTTAATATTCATCCAAATTCATACATAAAAACACAATTATAGTCTCAGCTTTGTACATGTAAATGCCCTCAAGTTATATACCACAGGATTTTGCAATTATAGAGTTTCAGGCATGTAAAAGAAGTAAAAATATGAATTCTGTGTGTCCAAAAAGTCTCCCATGTCATGCCAAAATTTTCAAGTGTAGTCATTTTATATTCTCCTTTTTAAAAGATGAACTATAAAAAATAAAAACTTTTCCTTTTTGATGATTATCAAGACATTTTGTCCTTAGATTTAAATCGATCTCTATTTAAATTTTGAAAAGCAAATTCCAGTTTTGATGTTCATACTCTAACACTGCTCTCTTCTGCCTAGTGATATTTTGGGATAGGGTTTAAAAGCAGAATGTTTTAGTGTTTGAATGGTTCTGGATTCACATTGTGAAAACATAAGGAGAACATTAGAAATAAATTATGTTCTAACCAAGTTTTTTTAGTGCTTCCTCCTACTCTCTCTTTGCAAAGTAAGCCTGCTGCAGCTTTGATGTAGTATTTGGTGAGTGAAGAAAGTGAAGTCAACACAAAGTTAAAAGTGACCCATCTATTTGGACTGTCCCCCCAAGAGAAATCACTAAATAAAAACAAAACAATTTCCACAATCAAGAAAGATACAAAAATCCATTATGTGATTTAACTGAATCTCTGTAATATTTAATTAGCCTGGCCAAATACCAATTATAGGTGATAACCAAGATCAGCTCTTACTATGTTCGTGATATAATCTTATTAAGTCAATCAAGATAACCAGTTAAAGAATTTTAATCACTAAAAACTCCATGTGTATAAGAAATCAAGTCAATGTTCTAAGTATATCTTAATATATAAGGGTTTTCCTCCAGGAAAAGTTTCTTTTTTCCATTGCTGTAAAACATACATAAAATATACTTAGTGTCTTTTTAAAATATTTTTAAAGATTTTATTTATTTATTTGACAGAGATGGAGAGAGAGAGAACAAGCAAGGGGAAAAGGGAGAAGGAGAAGCTCAGCAGAGAGCCCAACACGGGGGCTGGATCCCAGAACCCTGGGATCATGACCTGAGCCAAAGGCAGACGCTTAACTGACTGAGCCCCTGTCAAATTTTTTTTAAAAGATAGACTTATTTATTTGAGCAAGCAAGCACATGAGTAGGGGGAGGGGCAGACAGACAGAATCTGCAAGCAGGCTCCCCACTGAGTGTAAGCCCCACACGGGGCTCAACCTCACAACCCTATGATATCCTGACCTGAGCCCAAACCAACATCCTGACGCTTAACTGACTGAGCCACGCGGGCACCCCTAGTGTCTTAATTTTAACTGTACAGTTCAGTGGTATTAAATATTTCCATCATTGTGCAACCATTACCATCTTCTATCGCCATATCTCTTCATCTTGTAAAATTGAAATTCTGTAACCATTACAATAACTTCCCATTCTCTTCTACCTACAGACCTGGCAACTATAGTTCTATTTTCTTTCTCTCTGATTTTGACTACTCTAAGAATCCCATATAAATGGAATCATACAGTATTTGCCTTTTTTGTAATTGCTTTCTTCCCTTAGCAAAAAGTCCTAAAGGTTCGTCGGTGTAGCAACTGCAGGATTTCCCATTTCTAAGGCTGAGTAATATTCCATTGTGTGGCTATTCCACATTTTGCTTAGCCATCCATGCACTGATGGGACACTTGGGTTACTTCCATGTTTTAGTGATTGTGAATACTGATGCTATGAACATGGATGTCTATCTCTTTGCTTATATAATCAGAAGTAGAATTGCTGGATCATATGTAATTCTATTTTTAAATTTTTGAGGAGTCACCATACTGTTCTCCACAGCACCTGTACCATTTCACATTTCCAACAGTGCACAGGGTTCCAATTTGTCCACGTTCTTGTCAACACTTGTTATCTTCTGGTTTTTGTTTATTTTGATGGTAACCACTTTAGTGGATAGGAGGTAGTATCTCACTCAAGTTTTGATTTGCATTTCCCTAATGATCAGTGATGCTGAGAACATTTTCATGTGTTTGTTGATCACTTGTATATCTTCTTTGGAGAAATGACCATCTGAGTCCTTTGCTCATTTTTTAATTAGGTTGTCTTTTCTGTTGTTGGGTTTCAGGACTTTCTCTACATACTCTCTGAAAATTAATCCTTTATTAGGTATATGATTTGTAAATATTTTCTCATCTTCTGAGGGTTGCCTTATCATTCTCTTGATGATATCTTTTAGTGTACATAAGTTTTTATTTTCATAAATTCCAACTTGTCCATTTTCAAAAATCTGTGCCATTACTGTCCTATCTAATAAACAATGCCAAATCTAATCTCATGGAGCTTTTGTCCTATCTTTTCTTCTAAGAGTTTTATTATTTTACGTCTTACATTTTGGTCCTTAATCCATTTTGAGTTAATTTTTGTATTTGATGTTCGGGTAAGGGTCCAGCTTCATTCTTTTTTTTTTTTTTTTTTTAAAGGTTTTATTTATTTATTTGATAGAGAAAGAAAGAGAGAGACAGAGAAGCAGGCTTCCCGCTGAGCAGGGAGCCTGATGTGGGACTCGAGTCCAGGACCCTGGGTTCATGACCTGAGCCAAAGGCAGATGGTAAACTGACCGAGCCAACCAGGGGCCCATTCATTTTTTTTTTTTTTTTTAAATCTTCAAAGTGTTTAAAAATTTTTTAAGTTTTTTATTTTTTTTTTAAATTTATTTGAGAGAGAGAGCATGAACAGTGGGGAGGGGCATAGGGAGAAGGAGAAGCAGACTCCCCAGTGAGCAGAAAGTTCAAATTGGGGCTCCCTCCTAGGACCCCGAGATCATCACCCAAGCTGAAGGCAGATGCTTAACTGACTGAGCCACCTAGGTGCCCCTAATTTCCTTCTTCTGCATGTGGATACCCTGTTTTCCCAGCACCATTTCTTTAAAGACTACTCATTGAATGGTCTTGGCATACTTGTCAAAAATCTTTTGACCATATAGGTGAGGGTTTATTCTGAGCTCTCTATTCTATTCCATTGATTTATATCTTTGTCATTATGCTAATGCCAGAGTATTTTGATTACTGTAGTTTGTAATAAGTTTTGAAATCAGGAAGCACGAATACTCCAGTTCTTTTTCAAGATTGTTTTGGCTATTTGGGTCCCCTGAGATTCCATGTGAATTTTAGAATGGGTTGTCTTCTGGAGCACTGGGTGGCTCAGTTGGTTAAGCATCTGCCTTTGGCGCAGGTTGTAATCCTGGAGTCCTGCAATGGAGCCCTCCTATGTCAGGATTCCTGCTCAGCAGGGAGTCTGCTTCTCCCTCTCTCTCTGTCCCTTACCACTGCCGGTGCTCTCTCAAATAAATAAATAAAATCTTAAAAAAAAAAAAAAAAGAATGGATTGTCTTCTATTTCTGCACAAATGTCATTGGCATTTTAATAAGGATTGCACTGAATCTGTAGATCATGTTGGGCTGTGTAAACATTTTAATGATATTAAGTCTTCTAATCTGTGAACACAGGATGTATTTCCCTTTACTTAAGTCTTCTTTAATTTTTTTCAGCAATGTTTTGTAGTTTTTAGTGAATAAGTCTTTCACTTCATTGGTTAATTCCTAACTATTTTATCCTTTTGACATGATTATAAATGGAATTGCTTTTGTAATTTCCTTTTCAGATTATTTATTGTCTGTGTACAGAAATACAACTGATTTTTGTGTGATTTTATATTTTGCTACTTTACTGAATTCATTTATTCTAATAGTTTTTTTTGGGAATCTTTTAGGGTTTCCTTACACAAAAGATCATAACATCTATAAAGAGATAATTTTACTTCTTTTTTTTCCATTCTGGCTGCCCTTTATTTCTTTCTGTTGTCAAATTGCTCTTACTAGTGTTTCCAGTACTATGCTGAACAGAAGTGATGAAAGCAGGGATCCTTGCCTTGTTTCTGTTTCTTAGAGGAAATTCTTTCAGTCTTTCACCACTGGGTATGATGTTTGAGGTGGGTTTTTCATATATGGCTTTTATTATGTTGAGGTAGTTTCCTTCTATTGTGACGTTCTTCCTAGTTAGTGAAGTTTTTTATTATGAAAGGGTGTTCAATTTTGTCAAATGCTTTTTCAGCATCAATTGAAATAATCTATTGTTGTTTTTCTTCACTCTGCTGATGTGGCATATCACACTAATTAATTTTTATATGTTGGACCATCCTTGTAGTCAGGAATAAATCCTACTTGGTCAGGGTATATAATCCTTTTAATACATTGCTGAATTCTGTTTGCTAGTATTTTATTAAAGATCTTTTAAAAAAAACAGTATTTGTAAAAAAACCAGTATTGGTTTGCAGTTTTCTGTCCTTGTAGCTTTTGTTTGGCTTTAGCATCAGCGTAATGCTGTTCTCATAAAGTGGGTTAGGAAGTACTCCCTCTTCTTCATTTTCTGGGAAATGTTTGAGAAAGATTGACAGTATTTTTTTTTTTCAAATGTTTGGAAGAATTCACCAGTGAGGCATGAGAGGCCTTTTCTTTGTAGGGAGGGCTTATGCTTACTAATTCAATATCTTACTAGTTATTGGTCTAGTCAGATTTTCTCTTTCTTTCTGATTTAGTCTTGCTAGGCTTGGCATTTCTAGCAATTTGTCCATTTTATCAAGGCTATCCAATTTGATGCTAACCATTCATGATACATTCTCTTTTTATTTCTATAGAATTTGTCCCCCCTTCATTTCTGATTTTAGTAATTTCAGTCTTTTTTTCCCTTAGTCTACGTAGCTAAGGGTTTGTCAATTATGTTGATATTTCTGAAGGACCAATTTTTGGTTTCTTTGATCTTTCTCTACTGTTTCTCTATTCTCTATATTTTATCTCTGCCTTTGTCTTTATTATTTCCTTTCTTCTGCTAGCTTTGTGTTTAGTTTGTTCTTCTTTTTCTAGTTCCTTATGTTGTAAAGTTAGATTGTTGGTTTGTTTGTTCATTCATTCCTTCCCTTCTTCTTAAAACCAGAACATTCACTGTGCAACTAATCATTGAAATTTCTTGTTTTTAATTTAAGTATTTGCAGCAGTAAATTTCACCTTGGCACTGTTACCACTGTGCCCCATAGTTTTGGTATGTTGTGTTTTCATTTTCATTCATTTCTAAATACTTTCTAATCTCTCTAGTGATTTCTTCTTTGATCCACTGATTTTTAAAAAGTGTTAATTTCCACAATTCTGTGAATTTTTCAGTTTTCCTTTTGTTACTGATTTCTAACTTTGTCCCATTGTGGCCAGAGAAGATACTTTGTATGATACCTGTTCTTTAAAATCTATTGAGGGGGTGCCTGGGTAACTCAGTCATTAAGCATCTGCCTTCGGCTCAGGTAATGATCCCAGGGTCCTGGGATCAAGCTCTGCATTGGGCTCTCTGCTCAGCAGGAAGCCTGCTTCTCCCTCTCTCTCCCACTGCTTGTGTTTCCTCTCTTGCTATGTCTCTGTCAAATAAATAAATAAAATCTTAAAAAAAACTAATGAGACTGAATTTATAGTTTAACATATGGTCTATCCTTGAAAATGTGCCATGTGCCCTGGAGAAGAATGTATATTCTGTTGTTGGGGAATGTGTTCTGTATGTGTCTGTCAGATCTAGTTGGTTTATCATGGTATCCAGGTCCTCGATTTCCTTATCCTCTGCCTGGTTGTTCTCACCATTATTGTGAGAGGGGGTTCTGAAGTCTCTATTACTGCAGAACTGTCTATTTCTCCTTCATTTCTGTCAGTTTTGCTTTATATATGTATTTTGACAGTCTGTCAATAGGTGCAAAAATGTTAATAATTGTTCTATCTTCTTACTGTATTGAACCTTTTATTAATACAGTGTCCTTCTCTGTCTGTTTTAACTTTTTTTTTTTTTTTTTAAATTTAAAGTCTATTTTGTCTGATGTCAGTATAGTTTCCCCAGCTTTCTTTTGGTTACTATTTGCATGGAATATCTTTCCATTCTTTCACTTTGAATCTCTCTGTTTTTTTGAATCTCAAGGGAGTCTTTTCTAGCCAGCATATAGCTGGAGCATGTGTTTTTATCCATTCTGCCAATCTCCAGCTTTTGATTACAGAGTTCAATTAACTTACATTTACAGTAATTACTGATCAGGAGGGACTTTTGTCACTGTGCTATTTGTTTCCCATACGACTTAGAGCTTTTGTCCCTCTTTTCCTTCATTCTTGTCTTTCATGTTAAATTGATTTTTTTAATAGTGAAATGTTTAAATTGCTTTCCCATTTTCCTTTTGTGTATATTCTGTAACTATTTTCTTGGTGGTTACCATGGAGACTACATTTAACATCCTAAAATTATAACACTCTGATTTGGACTCCTAGCAGCTTAATTTCAATAATACACAAAAACTCTGCTCTTCTAAAGCTCTGTATCCATCCTTTTTGGATATAACAAAATTATATTTTTATGCACCGTCTTCCCCAAAATATAGGCTAATAATTCTTTCAAGTGCCTTAGTCTCTCAAATTATGTAGCAAACAAAAAGTGCAGTTACAAACCATTGTTAAAATACTATTAGCTTTTATAATTGCCCATGTATTTTACTGAGATCTTTTATTTCTCTTATGGCTTTGAATTATTGGCTAGTGTCCTTCCATTTCCCCTGGAGGACTTCTGAGCATTTTCCACTGGGAAGCATCCAGTGGTTATGAACTCCCTCGGCTTTTGTTTATCTGCGAATGCCTTCATTTCTCCCTCACTTCGAACAATGGCTTTGCTGGATATAAGACTGTTGGTTGATTTTTTTTTTTTTAAGCACTCTGTATATACAGATCTCCCCCACTCTCTGAAAGTAGAGCATTCCTGTGAAACCTTTTGTAAGCTGAAAGTGTATAAACTAAAAAAACAATTGAAGCATTTTATAAAAGTGAAATATCTTCTTTGGATTTCTTTCAGTTAGCTAAAACAGGTATTAGTGTTGGTCCTTCATAAAAAGTGAAGTGGTATAAAGGAAACTTTCAGAGAGTGGGGTGGAAAGCTATATTGGCCCACTATCTTCTGGCCACCAAAGTTTCTGATGAGAAATATACTGAAGATCTTAGAGAATCTCTTGTATGTAGTGACTCATTTCTCTCTTGTCTTTCTATCTGTCTTTGGCTTTTGAAAGTTTGATTACAGTATGTCTTGGTGTGGGTCTCTTTTATTTCAGCTGGGCTGCCTGAATGTTTATATTCATGTAATTCCTCAAATTTGGGGAGTCTCAGCCTTTATTTCTGCAATTATTCCTTCTGCCCCTCTCTTTCTCTCATCTCGTTTGGGGACTCTAGTGCATATCTTGGTCCACTTGACAGTGTCCCACAAGTCTCTCAGTCTCTGTTTGCTTTTCTTCAGTCTTTTTTCTTTCTGTTCCTCAGACTTGACACCATCCTTTGTCCTATCTCCAAGTTTGCTGATTCTTTCTTCTGCCAGTTCAAATCTGCCATTGAATCTTCTAGTGGATTTTTCATTTAAATTATTGGCATTTTTGGCTCCAGAATTTTTTGTTTGTTTGTTTCACTTTAGGTTTTCCAGCTCTTTATTTATCTTTCCATTTTTGCTCACATATTGTATTCTTGGCCTTCTCCATATCTTCTTTTAGTTTTTTGAGCCACTTTAAAGCAGTTTTTAAAAAGTCTTTGGTATATCCCCTTCTTTTTCTGGGACAGTTTCTGGTGATTTCTTTCTTTACTCTGAATGGGCCATACGTTCCTGTTTCTCTGTATGACTTGTGATTTTTTGTTGTTGTTGTTGAATATTGGACATTTGAATCTAATAATGTGGTAACTCTGTCCCTTTCTTTCCCAGGATCTGCTTTTTGTTAGGGTTTTTGTTTATTGTTTTCTTGATTGCTATAGGCTGTCTCTGTGCTGACAATCAGCCTGAGATGTAAACTTAAGATCCTGTCAGGTCTTTTATGAGCCATTTCCCGGGCATGCACTGTCACTTTATAATTCTCTTTATATGTAGTTTTGGAATATCTTAGTTTAATGTCTGGCTCCCCAAAGGAAAAAAGCTAAGAATGAAGGAGGTGGGTAAGGAGGCTAGCCCTTTAGGTCCCCTGAAAGTCACTTTAGCATGCAGGGAGCTTGTGACAAAGCAACAATAATCACTGCCTTTTTGTCTACACCTTTGGATTCCGATGTAGCAGAGGACAGATTCCCAATATTTGGAGGCCAGGGTCCTTTTTGCCCACTCTAGCTCCTGGAAGCTATGTGCAAGCTGTTTCAGGAACAGTACGCTGCTACCTGCCATGTGGCTGGCGTGGGGCATGAGTAGCTCCCATTATGCTAAGAGCTAAAAGTGACTGAAATTAACCACAATTTTCCACCTAAATCTTCCTCTGGAAGTTGCAAGCCTTCAACAAACTCAGAGTTCCAAAGGACTTACATCAGACAAATTCTGCCGGTACAACTGTTGTCCAGGTGAGAGACAGATTCCTGGTGCTCCTTATTCCACCGTCTTCCCAGAATCCTCTCACTTAATGTTGTAATTTCTTAAATATTTTATAATGATTTTATACACAAAAAGATAATTAAAAACATTTAGAAATGTGGTGCCTGGATGGCTCATTTGGTTGGGTATCCAACTCTTGATTTCAGACAGGTTGTGATCTTGGGGTGATGGGATCTAGCCCTGCATCAGGCTCCACACTTGGTGCAGAGTCTGCTTAAGATTCTTTCCCTCTGTCCCTTCTCCCACTCACACTCTCTCTTCTCTCTCTCAATCTAATAAATAAATAAATAAATAAATAAATGTTTTAAAAAAGCATCTAGAAATCACTTAACTTTAGATTCTGTGTTCAGAACCTACGAAGAGTTATAAAGGCATTTTTACTATCCATACATGTAAGTGGGTATGGATATGTGTATATGTGTGTGGGCCTGGGAATGAAAACAAGTGTGATTATTTAGGGCTCCCAGCTTGAATTCAGACAAGGAGGTAAATTAATCTAAAAAACACAGACAGTTGACTTATTCCCTACAACTATTATCTGTAAACCTGAAGGTGAATGATCTGTTATAAGAACCTGAGGCCCAGTTATCAATGTCACTTTAGGAATATAGCAATATTTCTGCTCCTGATTAGGGAAAATTCCAGGGTTAGTTTTCTACGCTAAATGATCACAAAGCACTTTGGGACTCCCTATTCTCGGTCCAGTGTGTTTTTGAAGGAATCTGATGCTAGCTCTTCGTACCACAAATACTCACTCTTCCTCGTGGACACGGCCTCTACTAAGGGATCTTCAAGGAAGGAGGGAGACACACTGCTGCTGCTGGTTGACTTGTGTAGAGTTTCCTCCTGAGAAAGGTGGGGACAGAGAAATAGACTCCTAAGACATTAGTGCTTTCATGCTAATAAATTTTACTACTACAGATTTATTTCAGTGTGAGGCACCAAATTATGTCAAAGGTTCAAGGCAACTAGAAGACCTAGAAGGTATCTTAAATTAGACAAGCCTGGATTTGTGTTCTGGATTTGTCCCTCATTAGAGTGATATGACACAACAAGTTTCTCATCTTTCATCATTTGGTGTTTAATACCCTCTTTACACTGTATTATTGGATCAGATGAGAAAATATGCTCAAAAATGCTTAACACATTACCAGGCACATAGTAAATGGTGGTTAATATCATTATTAGAGAAATATTTAACACATTTATAAAAGTAATAGATTAGTAAACTGCATGAAGGTAGATGCTATGGGCCTCATTCATTGTTGTCAGCAACAAACCTACTGTTAGTAAGTGATGAATAAATACTAATATTTATTGAACAGATGAAAATAAACATTTCATAAAATATTGTATGAGTCTAGAAAAATGTCTACATTATGCAAAAGAAATTTTAAATTTCTATTACCAATCAGATGAGACCGTAATTTGTTTCAGATTATACCAAGATGAAGTACAATATTTACTCAAGAAAAACTTATTATCTACCATGTGAATGAGGATATACATGAACCACATGAAAACGTATGTCTATAATATCTACAGAAAACTGCTAAATATTTTTAAAAGTGGAAGAAAGAAAATTATTTTAAGATATTCACCTATGACTATGTGAGAGAAATCATGAAAATTCTCTCCGACCTACTTATTTAAGGTGACTTTGAGAACTCACTTAGCCATTCACAAAAAATAGCTTTACCTAAAACCTACTGCTAAAAGCACTGGTTTCACGCAAGCTACCATACAAAGGATCTGGTCAAAGGACAGGAGATGAAAAAAGGCTGTAAACCACACAGTTCCAACAAAGAAGGTCTGAACACTGACCTCCCCATTCCTGGTACATACCATGAAGAATAAATCAAGCAATGTAACCAAAGCCCCAACCCTGAACATGGTGTAGAGGTCACACAAATCTCCAGAAGAGCTAGTGCGCAACTAGAATGCCCTCCTTCTGCCTATGGAAGGCCAAAAGGAAATAAAAGCCAAGAGTATCTCTTAGGAAAAGAAAAAGGAGCCATACACAGTAGTCCCAAAAAATTATGAGGGGAGTGCCACCTTGATTTTAATAGCAGAAACCGCCACACACCACCTCACATACCTTAGCCCACCTTCCCCAGAAACGTTTTTTTTTTTTTTTTTAATTTAAAAGATTTTATTTATTTATTGAACAGAGAGAGAGAGATCACAAGTAGGCAGAGAGGCAGGCAGAGAGAGAGGAGGAAGCAGGCTCCCTGCTGAGCAGAGAGCCCGATGCAGGGCTCAATCCCAGGACCCTGGGATCATGACCCGAGCCGAAGGCAGAGGCCTAACATCACTCTTCCTTGGGGACACAGCCTCTAAGGGGTTCCCCCCAGAAACATTTTTAAAGCCCAATTTTACAGAATTCTGAGCATGTACATGTTCCACACCATTCCTCTTTACTGTTCTGACTTGCTTCCACTGTGAACAACGAAGAGCCCATCCTGGGGCAGCCAGGTGAGTGCAAGTTAGTTAGTAAGAAACAGATAAGTGGTGAGGACACTGGCATGGTGCAAGGCCTTTGGGATTTGCTCCTAGAAGCAGTTGGGGGGTCCTCTGCCCCTGCATGCCCACCACGGGCAGCTGCACCCAACTTCTTACTACTTGAAAACTAGTCTTCGTTAGGCTCAGTTCCTGGCCCAGGGGAATCACAAAGACACTCAGAAGGTACCAGGGGACTTGGGAGATCAGATCTCCTCAGAGAGAAGTCAGTGGGTGTGGACTCCTACTCTGCTTGCCCCGTCACGTCCATTCCCTCAACTAAACACTTTCGGCCTGGCTGGAGGATCCTGATGGTCTCTGATCTCTCAAACGACTGCCAGGCCTGCTCTCTGAAACTTGCTTGTTTGTATTGTCTGATCCAGTTACTAGTCTCTGACACTCACTAAACTAGGCCCTTTCTAGTTCTACATCCTGACCAGTGACTCAACCAGGTCCTTGTTGGAACAAGGTCACTTCTGGAACTCCTACTGCTCCTTCACTGCTGCTTTGCTCCAAGGTGGTACTGAAGGCTGCCAGACCAGAATTGTCTCAGAAACCAGTCTGGGTGATTAAAGAATAATTCCTTAATTCTAACTTGGATGAACATGGAGTGGTTGGAGCCAGCAACCACGACAACAAACAGAAGCCGGGAGGCTGCCTGTGTGTGTTTATTGTGTCTGGCAGGCCCTGAGAGAAGAGGGAGGCAAGGATGTAATTTCATTTTACACAGTGGAGATACACAATACTGATGCTGTAGACAAAGGGCTGGAGAGAGAGACTTGGGAAGCACCAGCACCCTAAGAGTTTCTGGAAAACAGACAGGACATGCGAGATCTTCCTTCAAAGGGCAGCAGGGGAAAGATGAAATCTGGAGAAGCCTAGCAGAGTTTTCTTTTGCAGACACGTCCATTGGTATTACTATTACCAAAAGAACAAGCTTCACTATGGGTAGGTGTGTGCGTGAGAGAGAGAAGAATCCATGGAAAATATTTTTCTTTTTCCTTCCCCAAAACAAAGGGAAATATCCTAAAGATAATACGTTTGCATTTTTTTTTTAAAGATTTTATTTATTTATTTGACAGAGAGAAATTACAAGTACACTGAGAGGCAGGCAGAGAGAGAGAGAGAGAAGGAAGCAGGCTCCCTGCTGAGCAGAGAGCCCGACATGGGACTCCATCCCAGGACCCTGAGATCATGACCTGAGCCGAAGGCAGCGGCTTAACCCACTGAGCCACCCAGGCGCCCCTACGTTTGCATTTTTTAACTTATTTTTAGTGCCATAATCTAAGACCATACAAATATTTCTGAACTTATTCTATCAACTATGACCACTGTACTGGTTTTTCCTGAAAAACAGTAAGTAACCCACTATTTCATTTCCTGCTAAACAAATGAATTTCAATCCCAACTTTATTGACTGAAAGATGGGAAGAGATTAAGCAACAACCAAGGCCACATGGCTAGTAAAGGAGGTCAGAGAGGGCTTGCACTCTGAATGTGGAGTCAAGAGGTGTGAACCAGGCGGTCATGGGACTCACCTCAGAGTCAGAGCTGTCCAGCTCAGCCAGGGTTGGGGCTTTGAGGAGTTTCTTCCGCTGCAAAGGCACATGCTGTGCCGCACTCAACCCATTTTCTTTCGTTTGTGATGTTAAACCTCCATTTACCATCGATGATTCCACAGCAGTCTTTGGAGATTCAGGGGTAGTTACATCTGGTAAAAGAAAGGCAAAAGCTTACCTTTTCTCAAGCTAAGAAAGGTCATCAGTAGACCAAATGCACTTTCCTAAGTACCTGCACTTGGGAGCACAAACCACACAAGCCAGGTGACATGGCATTTCCATGTCACACAAATAGAACACAGAGGCTTGATATAATAATGCCTAGGTATATAAAAACATTTTTGTTAGATATTAACTGTCAGGTTAAAGAGAACATTTACATGAATACTAGATTCACATTTATACACTAGAATTTAGAGCTGGAAGGAATCCAGATAACCGACTATACCTTCTTAATCTTGCAGAGACCCAGAGAGGCTAGTTTCACTTTATAGTCTCTGAAGAACTAGTGATGGATGGACCAAAGTGGTGGCATACACAAAGCCATAGCAGGCATATGACTTTAAGATTTGAGAATGGTCTAATTTAAAAATCGAAATTGTGAATAATCTATAGTTATATAAACATGAACACAAAGAACCTGGGATACGTTTGCTTTGATAAAGCTGATTTAGATGATCCAGAATTCAGATCCGGGTGCGAAGGCAATACAACAGATCAAAGAAATGTGGCAGCAGAGTACAGAGTATGCAGAGCACAGAGCCCAAAGTACGCAATGTATGAGTACAGAGCATGGGGTCTAAAGAGTATGTCATACAGCACAGAGTATAGAGAGTACACAGTACTCTCACAAAAGGTACACAGAGCACACAGGACAGACTATGGAATATACAGGAATATACAGTACAGAGTATAGGAATATATAGGATATAGCATACAGTACAGAGTATAGGACAGAGTATATTTTTTGTAAGTGAAGGAATTTATTTTGAATATGTATATTATTCATTCAATTTAATTTTTCATAGTGCATAGCTATGTATGGAAGTTTACAGGGAGAAATAAACATTAGAAATACCTAAGGATGGAAGTATATAGGCAAAGAAGACACTCAATACATACTCGTGAACAGGCTTAGAAGCATCACAGGACAGTATCCATTAGGAAAAAATGACAGCCACGCAAAAAATCTATCCAAATCACGGGAGGACAATGCAACCAGTATAAGTTATAGCTTATACTAGACAGGACAAAATTATCCGTGTTCTTTGGATTGAAAACACAATATAAATAAATATGGCTTAGTTTTTACGTCCAAGTCACAAATCATCTATAGAAGTAACAAGTGTGGATGTTGCATGTGATAAGAAAACATTAAAGGCCATAGTATATAATCTAGAGTATGTAGTACAGAGGGGAGTACAGTGAATACAGTACTACAGGGAGTACACAGAGCATAGTGTATACTGTATAGAATAGAGACTAGAGACTAGAGCACACAGTATAGAGTACAGATCACAGAACACACAGAGTGTGTATAGTAAGTGGTATAGAGTATACACAGAATGCAGTATATAGCGCGCACAGAATACAGAGCATAGAGTATACAGAACAGTGTACAGACTACATATAGAGTACAGAGTACAGAATATATAGTACAGAGTACAGACTAGAGAGTTCAAAGCGTAGAGTACAGAATACAGAAGAAGAGTATTGAGTACATAGTACAGGGAACAGGTTATAGAGTTTAGAGCACACAGCACAGAATAGAAAGTACGGAGTATATAGAGTACAGAGTATACCTTACTATAATGTAAGATGCAGATGATTTGGGTTCAAAGTCTAGCTCTGCTGCTACCTGTCTGACCATGAGGAAATTGCCTAACCTCTTGTTTCATCATCTGTAAAATGGGCCTAACAACAGACATGGGCTCCTTTTGAAGATGAAATGAACAAGTACATATAAAAATACTTACTCAATACTGTGTGTACTAAAGGTAACACACAATAAACGTTGGCAATTACGGACACTGATTTTTACCTCCATTGGTAAGTAAATCGAGGCCCAGGGAGACTCAGCCAGTCACCCAGCTACCGTGTGGTGCAGGTGATATTTGATTCTTTGTTAGTATTGATTCTAAAGGCCACCTTTTTGCCCTTGTACCCTGTACTCACTCTTTCAGTGCAAGTGGAACCAATTTTCTTCAGTATTTCAAATGATGTGTCAAACACAAAGTTTAAAACTAACAAATTAGAGCAATTAAAAGCAAAAAAAAAAAAAAAAAAAAAAAAAAAAAAAAAAAAAAAAAAAAAAAAAAAAAAAAAAAAAAAAAAAAAAAAAAAAAAGAAAGGAAAAAATTAAAGAAGTCACTGCATAATTTAATTTACAGACCAACAACATGAAACTGATCTTTGCACATGGAACAAGCAGTCTGTGAAACTCCTGTGGTTGAAAGTAAAGGGTACACTAAGCATGAAAGTGAAATAAGATAGGAGGGAGGGAAGGAAAGCACTATAACTGCAGTTACTGTAAAATACAGCAGTTTCCCTCCCAACATACAATTTTTATACACTTGCAGTGTAAGCGGTGGATTTCCAGGGAACATTCAGTGAATAAGCATGTTCTAGTATAACCTTACTTGACATTATTAAAATAACCACATAAATTATTATAAATGATATGCATCTAGTTTAATATTTATACTTTTTGCTATTAGAGATCAAGAAGGTCAGAGCACATGCCCTTGTGAATGAGAAGAAAGGGTCTGAGTAAGCAAGGAAGGAGGGAGGAAAGGAAGAAAAGGAAGATGGGCAGATCTGTCAATCGTTTATTTAACACAAATTTTCATAAAAAATTTGACAAGACATGTGTTACTTTTCTTATTACCCTTCCAGATGTTAAACAGCTATAACAAAAATATAACTGGGGGGGACACCTGGGTGGCTCAGTTGGTTAAGCAGCTGCCTTCGGCTCAGGTCATGATCCCAGCGTCCTGGGATTGAGTCCCGCATAGGGCTCCTTGCTCGGCAGGGAGCCTGCTTCTCCCTCTGCCTCTGCCTGCCATTCTGTCTGCCTGTGCTTGCTCTCTCGCCCTCTCTCTGATAAATAAATAAAATCTTAAAAAATAAATAAAATCTTAAAAAAATATATATATATATTACTGGGGGGGGCGCCTGGGTGGTTCAGTGGGTTAAGCCACTGCCTTCGGCTCAGGTCATGATCTCAGGATCCTGGGATCCAACCCCGCATCGGGCTCTCTGCTCAGCAGGGAGCCTGCTTCCCTCTCTCTCTCTCTGTCAAATAAATAAATAAAATCTTAAAAAAAATATATATATATATATATAACTGGGGGAGAGGCTGTGCTGAGGGGGACTAAAGGGCAAAAGCAGGAAGTTTTTACACAAATTTAAAGGTTAAAAGCTTTAAATAAATCTTTCTTAGGGGGGTGTAGAGAGCAGTAGGCTGCCACACTTCACAGAATAATTGAGAAGTTCTCCAGAAAGCAAAGAAGGAAAAGATTAGGCTAACTGATTAATTTCTATTCAAGAAAAAAGGTAGTGTTCAAATACAGTATTGAAGCATATTTTAAAAGATCTTACTCTATAGTTATTTTATACACTTCCTATAGAATTGCTCATGTTGTTGTAGGTATTAGGCTTTCAAGAGAAAGCATACAGTTAAAACACACACATCTTTGTCTCCTCTTAGCTGCCCAGATTCCAGTTCAGTTGCCCACACTGCAGGTACCATAAGAAGGGAAACCATTGGCTTTCTGAGGTGGGTCTCATGTTTCCATTCCTCCAAGAGCTTCCCTATGGCTGAGACCACTAGTAATGCATGGAGGAATACTGAAAGTTTTAATGGTTATATATTTAATGCTTCAGAAAAAATTATATTAGATGTGTGGCTTTATGGATGTTTTTCCTTAAGAAAATTTTTAAATAAAAGGTCATTGATAGTATATTAAAATAATTTAAATAATGCTGGAGGAACTTAAAGCCTGGCAAAAATCTGACCTGAAGTTTAGGGAATACTGCTGAGTGACTGTGGCTGTCGTGAGTTCATTTCATTCTCAATACAGGAGATTTGAGAAATGACCCAATCGCTCTCTACTTGTCTGAACACTACTATGAAGTTGATAATTGTGTTTGAGCTCATTGACTGAAACTGAACTCTTTGACTGAAATAATAACCTTGTACTGAATTCAAAGCTTTGAGATAAATGGAGTTGATAAAAAATTATGTAACAGGTTTCAAGATGATCTTCACATTTAAGACTAAATACTGTGTGTGATTTTACCTCAGACTATATATTTGTAAAAGACTCAGTGGAACTTATCTTTAAGAGAAATTTTTAAGTAGTTTGATTACTAATAACTTTCTGTTCCAATGAAGAAATCCTTATTATTACTTCAGTGTATCAAGTGAGAAAACAAAGGATTTGACTAAGACTTTATACTTCTATATAAGATGGAATGTCTTCAGAAAAAAACGGTGATATTTATAAATAAGCAAAAACATTTAAGATGCTAGATATGGCTTCAGAAGTCACATACCTCAGGTTCAATCTAAAATGCACAACCATGATATTAAATACTTTCTGTAATATCTTTATATATGTTAGATTCACCCAATTGCTGCCTTACTTGATTGGAGGAAATATGACTGTGATAGGCATTACATATTCATTATTTACACTGCAAAAATAAATTACACTTACCTTAAAGTTGAATGGATTGTTAAGATTTTCCACTAGGCATTAATATTTATAAGACATACTTAAGCAGCAGAAAATACTTCATTATGTCTTATTCTATATTTAAGTTCAGAGGCATTATCTATACTACATATTTAAATACTTGCTCCTTAGTGTGTTAATTTCCCAACTTCAAGAAGAGCTGTATTCCAATCCTTTTATTTAGGTTAAAAGAATGGATCAATTTTTTCCATTTATTATTTGGGATATTTTAATTGATTAGTAAAAATGCAACAATGAAAACATAAAAATAGCTAGCACAAGAAATTGAGAATGAAGCATGTGGAAATCATGAAGTGCACTGAAAGTAGCAAACGAAAAGCAGTTGAAAGCCAATACAATTTTTTGCTACTCTTCTATATCATGGAGGTTAGGAGCTTTCCTCCTAAATCAGAAGCCACCATATAACTTATAAGAACAAAAAATACACTTCTATATAACGTGTGTGCGGGCATGCAAACTGTCCAGATCAGCCACGTGTGCTTTATTTATGTTAGACAAGAGTCAATGTGTTTAGATAGCCAGCCACTTCCCTTGTAGTCCAACTGATGGAAACATCTCCAGAAAAAGACACAGTCTCTAAAATATATACTGCCAACTTTTGGAGATTATCAGTAACAAATATGTACCAAAACATTTCTGAGTTTATTTTCCAGAACATTTTGGTAAGGTTTTTCTTTTTCTTTTTTTTTACAACATTTACTCTGCAAATGGTTGTAAAATAAAAATTTTCAAATGGATAAAGAAAATAGAAAAAGCTCTTCAGTGGTCAGTCAAAAGTAGTAAGTGAAGATTGTTAAATATTTATCTGAGTTTTTCAAAAGCACAAGTGCCAGTGATACCTGAGACCTGGAAATATAAACAGAAATTTAAAAACAGTTGGGAACTAGTTAGCAGTTGGAAGGTGCTCAGTAAATTTTCATAAACAGAATAGGATACAAGAACTATTTGGCTCTTTAAATACGAATTTGTATATAAGCTATGTCAAAAATTTCAGGGCATAAGAAAGAAAACTGGAAGAAAATATTAGTGTCAAAATTTTATCTCATTTTACATTCAAAACAACAACTTCCAGGGGCACCTGGGTGGTTCAGTTGGAGTCTGCCTTCGGCTCAGATCATGATCCTAGCGTCCTGGGATCGAGCCCCATATAGAGCCCCACATCTGGCTCCCTGCTCAGCCAGAAGCCTGCTTCTACCTCTCCCTCTGCCCCGCCCCTGCTCATGCTTGCACTTTCTCTAAAATAAATAAAATCTTTAAAAAAAAAAAAAAACCCAGCTTCCAAAATGAAAAATTCTCACTTGCAAAATATTTTATTTGGATTAAGTTGGCTTTGAAAATTCACTCATATATAAAAGCTCCATTTAAAAAGGGACTGATATTAGAAATCAAATTTAGTCATTAATGGTTATGTTTCACTATTAATCGCTGTCCATTTAACAGCAGGGATCTACACTTGTACTGCAAACCCAGAACACACTAATTATACAGTTGATCCTTGAACAAGGCCAGGCAGGAGTTCGGGGTACAGATTTCCACCCCAGTCAAAAATCTGCAAATAACTTTTGACTCTCTAAAAACTTAACTACTAATTAAGCCCACTGTTGACTGGAAACTCTACTGATAATATAAACATCCAACTGATGCATATTTTGTATGTTATATGTATCATATGTGTGTGTGTATTCTGTAATCTTACAGTAAAGCTAGAGAAAAAAGTTTTTAGAGAAAAGAAAATATTAAGAAACTCATAAGGAAGAGAAAATGCATTCACAGTCCTCTAGGCACATTTACGGAAAAAACCTGTGTAAAGGCAGGTCAGGCCAGGTTGGAGGCAGCAGTGGGCCTGGTACCATGATGTATGTGATATTTTGCAGCCTGGGGGCTTTGGCAGAGCCAGCTGCCTGCTGGGCAGGAAGCCACAACGGCCTGGGGATGCAGTACAGCTGCCTCATTGGCCTGCAATGGCGGCCACCCATGAGTGGGAGGCGTGGAGTCCATGGTTGGTAGGGGTGGCCCCAGGCCAGTAGCAGCCCGCACAGCCCCTGAGCTCCATGCGTGAAGGAGGAGGGAGCACCATCCTGCTCTCTGGGACATGCCTTGCTTCAGCTCAGCATCCTGTCCACCAGCCCTGGGTATAGACCACCCTGTCAGCAACAGGGGGCAACCTGCAGTGCTGTTCAGTCTTGGGTCCCTGGGACCTGCTGACAACTTCAACAGGCCTCACTGGGCCGTCATGGGTCCTCGGAGGGCAGCAGGTTAGTTGCCTTCCATTTGGTCTGATGAAGACTGGGGTGGACAGTTGTAAATAAATGTGTAGCTTTTGCCGTCAACTCTTAAATAAAAAAAAAAATTCCTATAAGTGGACCTGAGCAGTTCAAATCCATGTTGTTCAGGGTCAACTGTATTTTACAACCAAAGCCATTAGAACATTATCTGTATTTTTATACTCTCAAATAGCGCTCAGAAGCCTTCACAACCAGGCTCTATCCAGAGGGAGCGCTGGGACATCAAAGACAGCTCCTGCCTACCAACTGAGGAGCGGTGATCCGCAGAAGCAGCTGACAGCTTTGATTCTAATTACTTAAATATCTGAATGCTTAAGAGATTAAGTGTCAAAACTTTGTTTCTTGAAATTTGTTTCTATTCTCTTAAGGCAAAGCTCTGTTTTAGATTTTGACATCACTGCTTTAGAAGAGTGTGGGTGAGGGAGTGCCTGGGTGGCTCAGTAGGTTAAACATCTGGCTTCAGCTCCTGTCATGATCCCAGCATCCTGGGATGGAGTCCTGCACTGGGCTCCCTGCTCAGCCGGGAGTTTGCTTCTCCCTCTACCCATCCCCTGCTTGTGATTTCTCTCTCAAATAAATAAATAAAATCTTAAAAAAAAAGGGGGGGGCGAAGAAGAAGAAGAGTGTGGGTGAGAAACAGTGAGGTAAGGATGGGCAGTCAAATTCCTTAACCACAGGGATGGCATAATGATTCTTCTATAATCCCTCCTAGGCAACAGATTTATTATTGTTTTAATTTTTTTAAGCACCTGGTTTTCAAATAAGCAGAATGTTTTATCTTACTGACCACAGCTTAGAAGAAGCCTTTCAATTTTCTTCTTTGACATGTTTGGACAAGCAGATGAATGAAATGTTTTCACAGAAACCACAAAACCCACGTCAGGTGTGAAAGAGCTTTTTTTTTTTTTGTTTTACCTGACAAGTCAAAACTGTAAGACATGCTAAGTGGCCGCATTGCTGAAAAAAGAAAACAAACAATAAAAAGAAAATAATTCAGCTATTAGGAATATACAGGGAGGACAAAAAAGGGAGGAGGATTCAAGAAGACCGTAATGGCACATTTCAGACTTTAAGGCAGAAGGTAGCGAATAAAAATTGGAACACAACAAAACCATGAATCTTAGTTTCAATTATATCACTAAGACTTGAAATGGAGTAACAATAAAAGAAAAAAAAAACAACTTTTTAAAGAACATGTTAAGAATGACTGCATGATACAGATACAAAACATTTTAAAGAAACATAGGATTTTGGCTTAAATATAACACGATTTTAGGGTAAAAAATTTTTTAAATTTAAGAATAAATGTGTTCTTAAGTAATTTATTTCAGGATGAAAATCTGACCAAAATCTCTGCCCAAGGTGAAATACTTGATAAAAAAATCTCCTTTTGGAACTAGTTTCACAACGCATCACTATACTGCCAATTGTAGGCAATGCAAACTAGCAGCTGCAGAGAGGCCCCAGGAGCCAGAATGTCCGAGTGAATCTCAGCTCTGCCACTTTCCTAGCAGTGTGATTCTGGGAAAGTTACTTAACCTCTCTATGCTTCAGTTACTTAATCTGTAAAATGGTAAGAACGGTATTTATCTCATGAGAATTTGTTAATGAAGATTAAATGACCCTACCAAAAAAAGGTGCTTGCACATAGCAAACACTGCTTCACACATAGTAGACGTTCAATAAATATGATTTCTTAAAAACAAACTTATTTATTTCCTATTGAAATAATTAGTCCTAATATTTTTATTACATATGCTTAAAACCACTGAATTGTATAGTTTATATGGGTGAATTTTATGGTAGATAAATTATGCCCCAATAAAGGTATTTTTGAAAAAGCTTACTACAAAGATTTGATTAATTTGTGTATTCATGATAGTGAAGTTAACTATTTTTGCTGTAGCCCCCAATTTTTTTTTTAATGAGGAAAATTTTAATACACTTTTGAAAAACACAAAAGTAGACTTGAACAAAAGAAAAGACATATCCTGTTATAGGATAAGATTAGCCAAATTCATGAACTTTGGATGGCAATTCTCCAACTTCATTTTATAAATGCAAATGTGATCCCAATTTTATTATTAATTAAGTTTATTAACATATAATATATTATTTGCTCCAGGGAAGCCCAGAAGTTTTATCAGTACCATCCATTCTATGACCTGGGCTGAGGGAGGACAGGCACCTTTACGATCAGAAGATGACAGAACCTCAGATACAGTGGGGATGGAAGTATAGGCATAATGGACAGAATATCTTCCCCATTCATGTCTTCCAGGTAGACTAGACTGCCTGTAGAGTTCTAACACCTAAATTTAGTAGACTGTAAGTACTTCTCAATATGTTTTTTTGGCAGATGTTTTTAAAGAAATAACTTATACTTAAAATCCAAAATCTCAACACACTATTAAAAAAAAAATGATATGAAGGTAAAGCATTGGGTTAAATCCCAACTACAACCAGGCAAGATGTTGGAATCACAGGTGGCTGTTTTTAAAAGCACTTATGTCAACAAAGGAGATGTGTGTCTTAAAGGGGGCAAATAAAGCAATTATTTGTTGACAATCATTGTCTGATGACCAAGAAATAATATTTTAAGTATTTCATTCTAGTAAGTAAATTAGGATGTAACTTTTAAATAAGCATCTTACTGTTTTAGTTATCTACAGAAAAGTAGTTAGGAATTTTATACTGATGAGAATAATCATCCACTTACCGCTTAAGAAAAACCCTACATTTCTTGTAGAAATACTTTTCTAGATATGTCTCCTCAGGTAAGGGACATAAAAGCAAAAACAAGCTAATGGGACTACACCAAAATAAAAAGCTTTTGCACAGTGAAGGAAACCATCAACGAAACTAAAAGGCAACCTACTGAATGGGAGAAGGTATTTGCAAACGATATAATGGATAAGGGGTTAATACCCAAAATATATAAAAAACTTAAGTAACTCAACACCAAAACCCTCAAATAATACAATTAAAAACGGGCAGAGTTTACGAATAGACATTTCTCCAAAGAAGACATCCAGATGGCCAACAGACACATGAAAAGATGCTTACCATCACTCATTATCAGGGAAATGCAAATCAAACCCACAATGAGATATCACTTCACACCTGTCAGAATGGCTAAAATAAAAATATAAGAAACAACAAGTGTTGGCAAGGATGTGGAGAAAAAAGAAACCTTGTGCACTGGTGGTGGGAATGTAAACTGTTGCAGCTACTATAGAAAACTGTATGCAGGTTCCTCAAAAAATTAAAAATAGAATTACCATATGATCCAGTAATTCTACTACTGGGTATTTATACAAAGAAAATGAAAACATTAATTTGAAAAGATACATGCTCCTCTATGTTTACTGCAGCATTATTTACAATTGCCAAGAAATGGAAGCAGCCCAAGTGTCCATCAACTGATGAATGGATAAAGAAGATGTGGAATGGATAAAGAAGAGGTAAAGAAGATGTGTGTGTTTGTGTATATACAGCCACACAATGGAATATTGTTCAGCCATAAAAAAGAATGAAATCAGGGCGCCTGGGTGGCTCAGTGGGTTAAGCCGCTGCCTTCAGCTCGGGTCATGATCTCAGGGTCCTGGGATCGAGTTCCGCATCGGGCTCTCTGCTCCGCGGGGAGCCTGCTTCCCTCTCTCTCTCTCTCTCTGCCTGCCTCTCTGCCTACTTGTGATCTCTGTCTGTCAAATAAATAAATAAAATCTTTAAAAAAAAAAAAAGAATGAAATCTTACCATTTGCAGCAACATGGATGGATTTAAAGGATATGATGTTAAGTGAAATATGTCGGTTAGAGAAAGACAAATACTGTATTTGGAATTTAAGAAACTAAAAAAACGAACAAAGGAAAAAGAGACAAAGGAAAAAAGATCCTGGTGGTTACCAGAGGGCAGGTAGGTGAGGGGATGGGTAAAACAGGTGAAGGGGATAAAGAGTACATTTAACCTAATGAGCACTGAGAAATGTATAAAACTGCTGAATCATTATATGTACACCTGAAACTAATATAACAGTGTAGGTTAACTCTACTTGAATTTTAAAAACCTACCTATTTAAAAAATTCTGTATTTCTGTAAAAGGCATCCGAATCAGCAAAGAAGTCAAACTCTCACTCATCACAGATGACATGATACTCTATGTGGAAAACCCAAAAGCCTCCACCCCAAAATTGCTAGAACTCATACAGGAATTCAGCAAAGTCACAGGATATAAAATCAATGCACAGACATCAGTTGCATTCCTATACACTAACAACAAGAGAGAAGAAAGAAAAATAAAGGATCCCATTTACAACTGCACCAAAACCCATAAGATACCTAGGAATAAATGCTCATGGATTAGAAGAACAAATATTGTTAAAATGTCTATTCTGCCTACAGCAATCTATACATTCAGTGCAATCCCTATCAACATTTTTCACAGAACTGGAACAAATAATCCAAAAATTTGTATGGAGCCAGAAAAGACCCTGAAGAGCCAATGGAATGTTGAAAAAGAAAAACAAAGCTGTTGGCATCACAATCCTGGACTTCAAGCTCTATTATAAAGCTGTGATTATTAAGACAGCATGGTACTGGCACAGAAGCAGACACATAAATCAGTGGAACAGAATACAGAACTCAGAAATGGACACTATATGGTCAACTCATCCCCAACAAAGCAGGAAAGAATGTTCAATGGAAAAGAGATGGTCTCTTCAACAAATGGTTTTGGGAAAACTGGACAGCCACATGCAGAAAAATGAAACTGTGCCATTTTCTTACACCACACACAAAAATAGACTAAAATGGATGAAAGAGTTAAATGTGAGACAGGAATCCATCAAAATCCTTGAGAAGAACATAGGCAGCAACCTCTGTGACCTTGGCCTGCAACTTCTTGCTAGACACGTCTCCAAAGACAAGGGAAACAAAGACAAAACTATTGGGCCTTCATCAAGAGAAAAAGCTTTCGTACAGCAAAGGAAATAGTGGACAAAAACAAAAGACAACCAGTGGAATGGGAGAAGATATTTGCCAATGTGTAATCAGATAAAGGACTAGTATCCAAAACCTATAAAGAACTTACCAAACTTAACACCCAAAGAACAAATAGTCCAATCAGGCAGGGTGCCTAGGTGCTCAGTTGGTTAAGTACCTGCCTTCGGTTTGGGTCATGATCTCAGTGTCCCACCTTGGGCTCCCTGCTCAGAGAGGAGTCTGCTTCTCCCTCTTCCTCTCCCCCTACCCCCTGCTCATCTCTCTCTATCAGATAGATAAAATCTTTTTAAAAAATCCAATCAGGAAATGGGCAGAAGATATGACAGACATTTCTCCAAAGAGGACATACAAATCAAATGGCCAACAGACACATGAAAAAGTGTTCACAATTGGCATCTGGGAAATACAACAATGAGATATCACTTCACACCAGTCAGAATGGCTAAAATTAACAAGTCAGGAAATGGCAGAGGTTGACAAGGATGAGGAGAAAGGGGAACCCTCCTACACTGTTGGTGGGAATGCAAGCTGGTGCAGCCACTCTGGAAAACAGTATAGAGGTACCTCAAAAAGTTGAAAACAGAGCTACCCTATGATCCAGCAATTGGACTACTAGGTATTTATCCCAAAGATACAAATGTAGTGATCTGAAGGGGGAACCTACACCCCAATGTTTATAGCAGAAATGTCGACAATAGCCAAACTATGGAAAGAGCCAGATGTCCATTGACAGATGAGGGGATAAAGATGTGAGATACACACACACACACACACACACACACACACAATGGAATAGTACTCCACCATTAAAAAAAAAAAAGGAATCTTGCCTTTGCAACAATGTGGACAGAACTAGACAGTATTATGTTGAACGAAATAAGTCAATCAGAGAAAGACAATGATCATATCTCACTCATATGTGGAATTTAAGAAACAAAACAGAGGAGCATAGGGGAAGCGAGGGAAAAAATAAAACAAGACGAAATCAGAGAGGGAGACAACCATAAGAGATTCTTAATTATAGGAAACAAACAGGGTTGCGGGAGGGGAGGGGGTTGGAGGGATGGAGTATCCAGGTGATGAACCTGTGATATAATGAGAGTGGGCGTTATATAAGACAGATGAATCACTGAACTCTACCTCTAAAACTAATAATACACTATATGTTAACAAAAAAAATTCATAGCAGAAACTTGAAGTTCAAATATCAAAATATTCTAGATGCAGAAATTATGTATTTCAAACAGAAAAGGGTTTCAAAATTTAACTAATATTCACTGAAGAGGAGAAATAAGTGTTCTACCTCAAAATGCTGACTTTACAAAAGTGCTATAAAATTACTTTTTAATGTTTTTCTAAAGAAAAATCTAAACATTTATTAATTATAATTGTTTATAATTAATTATTTTAAGACTTCTATGAAGGAATATTACAACTAACCCTTGCAGAAGTAAATATCCAGTTTCTTCTGTCCCTAATCTGATTGATCTGATCATAGTATTTATACATGCATTAGTGTGAGGTTTTCAAATAAATATCTGTGAATCATATAAAAGGCCTGCATTTCTGAATTCAAATACTATTGACTCTAGATTTTCCTAATTATACATAGCAAATAAAAGATAAAATATTCTCAAAGCACTTGCCACCCTCTCTAATATCTTCTCATTCTGTTCTTCTCTGATATATGAATCTGTCTTTTGAAATACGACTGACTACTGCATAAGAAAGGGATGCTCTTATTTCTTGGAAGATGAAGTATAGATCATTTCCAAGCTCTATGTGCCACAATGAGGAGAGAAATCAAGCATAACAGGAATTAAGAAGTTTATGGAAAAGATGTTTTTTAAAGGTACAATTTATATTTAAAACCCCAAATCTCAATTCAGTATGAGATGTTAGGCAAAAGAAAATGATTGGACATGAACAGAGACTGATACACAAGAACAGCATTTTCAGACTTGATGGGGAAAAAATGCGAAGTCTGTCAAGCAATAGGGAAATAAAACACAATTTAGCCATATATCAGGATACCCTACTTAATGACACGGGAAGATGTTCGCATCGCACACAATGTTAAGTGAAGAGAACAGAATACCATGCATACAGTTCTCATCTCGGTTTCATACCGCACAAGTAGATTCACAGTGGATGGGTAACATTTCTTCTTTAAGCACTGACACATTTCCCCAATTTCTATAGTGGGATTCTGCTCACAATTAATTACATGGAGGGGAAACGTTATAAAAATATTTAGGAAAACTTCTCAAGTTCATTCTGCCAACCTCATCCTAGTCAAACTCCCTAAAGTGAAACTGTATAGTAAGAACCAATGTAGATCTGCAGAAATCAACCCAAATCCCTTACTTTCCAGTAAGATACAAGATCAGTTTGGATGCAGAATTGTAGAAGTAAGACTCTCACAGAATGAACAATCATTTTCTGTAACAGCTCAATTCTGATTATCGTGAAACACCATTTATAAGGTTAAAATAAAAAATAAAATAAAATAAGATATGCTTGCATCATAAATTTGATATTTAATTATTTAAAAAAATTTATTTGAACGTGACAGAGATAGAGAGAGACAGAGCATGCCAGTGTGCAAATGAGGGAAGGGGCAGAGGGACAGAATATCCAAGCAGACTCCCATGCTGAGCTCCGAGCCCGACATGGGGTTCCATCCTAGAAGCCATGAGATCGGGACCAAGAGTTGGTCACTTAACCGACTGAGCACCCAGGCACCTCTGATACTTAATTATTCTCTAGTGGGTTTCCTATTATTTAGCATCTAGTTTATTTAAAATGGAACAGAAGAATATGTATGTGACAAAGCTTGCAATGAATGTTTCAAGCAATGAGGGTGGCCCCTTGACATTTACAGGGACTGCCAGTCTCTCCCTCAGATGGCCTCACTAATGCCTTCTGATTGGCTGCTGGTAATGGTGTTGCAGCATGAACATGCACGACATTTTGGAGTCATTCTTTTGCAAGCCTTATGCCTTGTTCATCTCTGCACCCCAGGAGATGATACGATTACGATTGTTTAATACAAGTAAAGGTTAAAAAACTATTGGAAAAGTGAAGGAACTATAAGTTAAATATCATCTACATTGTATAAGAACATTATGCCTAGCTTGTTCTTTTCTCTATTCTCCCATCCAAGTACTAACCAGGTCCGAACCTGCTTAGCATCCAAGAACATACGAGATCTGGCGTGTTCAGGTTGGTATGGCGGTAAACTCCTTTCTCTATTCTGTGGGTACTTTCACTGAAGCAGACAATCTTTCAGCCTAATCACTCTGTACTGTAAATCACGAAGCTTATTTTTCTCATGGTAATATATTTATTTTTCCTCGTGGTTTTTTTTGAAATCTTTTCTTTTACTCCCATTGTTTCCTCTCAAGTTAACCAAATTTAAAAAATCCAGTCTTAAGCTAGCATCCCATAATACCACTTCCTTATTTTCCCACAGTGGTTCTTACTCTTTGAGGCTTTGTACTCTTTAGGAAACCAAGGAAAGCTAGGGACCCTCTCTCCAGAAAAATGCGCATACATATATTTTGTGAAATAAGCATACATTTTTTATGTTTCTGGGGACTCACAGATTCTCATCAGGCCCATTCTCAGGATAAGAACTCTTGCCGCACATGGCTTCTTTGTTTTAGATCACTAATATACAAATGCTTTTATGGATTTGTCACTTAGCATGCTTTAAATGTTATTTTTTGGAGATAATGCTTGCTGCCATAAAAATTAGACAGGGATAAACTGATAAAACTGTTACTCACTCAGTAGATTTGTAACTAGAACATACATTAAATTACTTCAGGGCCCATGGAATCACTTCTACAACAACGAACAGGACAGATGTGGGCCCTGCTGGCAAGAAGGTCCAGGTAGAAGAAGGGCTGAGAGTTTAATAAAAGGATACCAACATGACATTACTCGACATTACAGAGCTCGAGGCTGGAAGCAGGGACAGCGGTCAAAGCTGATGTGATAAACTAGACAAGAGAAGATGAGAGACTGGTTTAGGATAGTGTTGGGCTAAGAAAGGGGGAAAACTAACATGATCCAGAATCAGAAACATCAACAGGGATGGCTGTTAGATAGGAGTCAGAGATGATGCGGAGGTTCTGCCTTGAGCACACTAAGATGGGGAAACAGGACAAGATGGTTTGGGAGACAACAGATGGGTTCCCTGTCCTGCTGTAGGCCCTAGCTCACAGTCAGATGGATGAATGGGTGTGAGCTCAGCAAGATCGGTGCACAGATGAGAGCTTTATTAGCCAGAACAAAAACTATGGAAAAGGGTATAGTTGCTCAGAGAGAGGTGAGCCCAGAATAGAAATCTAAAGGACCAAGCAGAGTCTAAAAGGGCAGGAAAGAGATCAGTGGAGAAAACAAGGAGTGTGGTTCCCCCACTGTTCAGATGTCACTATCATCTATTTTCCTAAAGGAAGTTTCTCTGAATTCTTTGGGCATCTTCAATCTTACAAATAGGGGGAGAACTGTATAAACAAAAATGTTTACAAACATTTTATAATATGTTCTTTCTATAAATCAAAATCAGTATGTGTTTATAGTACACATTAAAAACATTAAATAAATATAAAGGAAGTTTGGGAATAAGTTAGGTGGCATCAGATAACAATCGATGCTTTCACCACATAATACTGTATCTTTAAAACCATAATTAAGACAACAGAAACGTGAAGTAAAACTATTATATCATATTTCTAAAACATAATAGCTTTGTATACATATTAAAATTTAGGAGGTATTTTGACCACAATCCTATTTCTTACACAGAAGCCATAATTAAAGTACAGAGGAATTTTTATCTCCCTTCTGCCAATCAAGAAATCAACACTCAGAGAGGGAAAGGGGATCTCCCAAAACCACAGTCTAGAGAATGGCAGAGCAATTCCTACTAGGCCATGACACTCTCATGTAGTTCAATATCATATGGGAAAAGAATTTTCTACTCTCTTGGGTTTCAAGTATAAGCTTTGAGTAAGTGTGTGTGTGTGAGAAAAGAACAAACACTGCTCTTAAACACTGCAGCATTAAGCCACTACTTTTCACTGGGCTAGCTGGAGAGAGACACTGCTCCAAGTGGCCAAGGCTAGACCAGCAGTGCAGTAAGCGTCAGACTCACCTACTCTGCTGCGTCTTATCTCCTCTGGTGAGACGGGCCGCAGCTTTCTTTCTGCTTTGATTTCTTCTAAGATTCTTTCATGGAGGCTCCGTGGCCGTGGTGGAGTGGGTTTCAGTTTTCTGGCTGAGACCTTAGGGGGGAAAAAATTCATGGCTATAGACTTCCGTAGTTGTCCTTAAATAATTCTTACCGAAGTCCATTCCTATAGTACAGTACAATGAAACTGTATTTCATTGATTGCAACACTGTTTGATAAAAGACTAAGCAACAGGGAGAGTACTGGATCTCACAGTAATTTAGTCATATGCGCTCAACCAATTGTAAGGAGTCAGTTTCGCTGAAGTTATAATTATGTTCACAATAGGCCACCAGGATAGGCAATCAACTGGAATGTAACCTATATTTATTACTATTACTGTTTTTAAAAGTAACATTTTTGAGTAAATCATCACAACCCTCTTAGATTGCTATTGTTCTCTTCTTTCTATAGTTGAAGAAATAAAGGCTCAGAGAGGCTGATTAATTTACTCAGGGACATGTGGCTACTAATAAACTGCACCATAAGTCAGGTTGTTTTGAGTTAAAACATTCTAAGACAGCCTTGTATTGAATAATTTCAAGTATTTTCTCTGTGACTGAAGAATATAACTTACAGTTAGACTTCATCATTCTGAGAATAAAAGATCAGTGTAGAAACTACCTTGAGAGCTGAGTTCTAGAAACCATGTCCTAGAGGAGAGCACATTGCTACAAGACCTCCAACCAAGGGGAACATTCAGATCACATACCGGATTTAAAGGGGGTCTTGATCTGATGAAGTCCAGGATGATTTCATGAGCACTTTTTTTTAACCGAGGGGGAATATCACCATTGACCTGAAAGGAGACAAAAAGTGCAAGATTCATATGACTATAGGATTATCATTATAAGTTTCTGGATACAGCTGTTACCTACTGGAAGTGTACTTGGGTTCTACCAAAGATGTGTTCTGAATCAATAAAATGGAGAATAAATAGCTGAGTGATTCAGAGCAAAAACAACCATGTAGAGCTGAAGAAAATACAAGTTCATAAAGTGAATCATTAGTTCTACCACTTGGGGGAAATATATATTAGATGCATCCTTTCCTACAAAAAGTTTCTAAAATTATGAATATGAATGGAATAAATAGTATTATGCTTATTATTTTATAACTTATAAAGCCTTTTACTTCTTACTTTCAACCTTGTACAAAACCTAGGAAGGACTGGTGACACGAGTCACATATTGTAGATAAAACTCAGGCTCATGTCAAGGAGGGTATCTGCCTCATTCACAAAATTAGTAAGTTCAAGAGTTTTGGTAGAGCCCTCATCTGTCTCTGACTCCTGCTGTAATGTACTCTCTTTTTATAACAATGTGCTAGAAATTTTTACAAGCAATTTAAGAAAACCTTAGAAATCCACAAAAATTGACAATCTAAACTCACATTTTACCACCCCAGAAGGCACAGTTGTGACCATTTTGTCCCATTTACTTCCCAGTCTTAATATGAAAAAATAGAACCTGCTAGGTATTTTCTGTCATGATCCTCCATGAAAGATGATGAAAAAAATGTTAACAAGTTAATAAATTTTTAAAAATGACAAATACCCAATACTTCTTAAAATAAAAAAAATTAGCATATTATTTTTATTAATGCACTGCCTGAAAAATCTCCTTTCCCCTTCTACTTTGGAGACCTACTCTTTGATTACTCCATCATATTCTAATAACTTTATATTAATTTTGTTGGAGAGAAGAAAAAGATAGTTTGTTATTCCTCTTGCATTGACAGTTGACTTTTTAAATTTTGATAAGTTAGAAATGTTTATGCTTCACAACTTATATTGGAAATGTCATTTAAATTTTAGAATTATTGTAAAATTCAGTAAAGTCTTTTCCAAGTTTTTCTTAAAGATTTATTTATCTATGTGAGAGAGAGAGTAAGAGCATGGTGGGTGGGGGCAGAGAGAGAAGCAGACCCCCTAACTGAGCAAGGAGCCTCAAGCAGAGCTTGATCCTAGAACCCTGAGATCATGACCTCAGCTGAAGGCAGTCACTTAACCAAACGAGCCACCCAGGCACTCCTCAGGTATTTTTGTAAGACTTTAAGATTTCAGGGTGTGGGTGGTTTTTTTGTGTACTCATCAACCTTAAATACTACTTTAATTGCTCACAAGTCATTAATCAGTTGATTATTCCTCACTGCAGCTCTGAGTTTTGATTTTTTGTCCATGTTGCTATTTTGTGTCTGCTGACAAATAACATTAAATATATATTCTTAAAAAGGGTCTGAACTGTCACTCCCAAGCACAGTCTGCTCCCCAAATGTGACCCCTGCTATCGGAGTTCAGTGTGTGTGCCAACACTTCGGTGACTTACATCACTCTCTTCTTCCCTGGGCCACACCTCCCACTCCTGAATGAAGCCAGGATGGCCCATGGAAAGATTTAGGAGGAAAACCTGCTTGAATTGCTAGTACTTGGCTTAAGGAGGGTATGTCTGCTAGCAGCCGACCTGGAGGCCTAACGTGACACGACAACAACCCCCTACCTATGGATTTGGTAGTACATAAGATTTTTTACAAAATCATTGTATGGAACAACTCTTGAACAGGATAATATATATCTTTCTAGCCATTTTTCACATGATTTTACGTCAATGTTTACTTTCCATCACAATAGCAGTGTTTAGGGAATTGGTTTAAATAGGCTAGGGTTGTAAATCCTGTTCCCCAAACAAGCACGTAAGTTCAGTTTCCACACTGGCCAGAAACTATCCTAGATCCCAATTACAAAATGTGCGTCAGTGCTCATGAGGTAGATGGCAGAACAGTGTGGATGTGAGTCAGTGAAAGTCCTTACCAGGAGGAAAATGTAACTTTGTGCTAATACCATTGTGCTGCTGACTCAATGAAATTATTTTCCTATAAATACACAACACATACTGAAACAAGCTCTGAGTTGCAATGATAAATGATTCTTGCATGAACATAAATAGTGGAGCCACAAGTAAATAAGACATTTATACAACTTGATCTCATATCTGAGCCACAATGCCTTAACTTCTAAATAAAAGATGTTGCTTCTACATCTTCATTTTTAAAAAGGTGAGTTATTTGAAGCTATTTGATGGGATTAAGGTATTTTACTCAGACATTTTGAAAAAAGCCAACTGAAATGTTTTACACTTCTATAACTTAATATTTTAAATAATATCCAGTATGGCTAAGCCACCAATTTCCAACATCAGCACAACTGTACCCAAAACAGAGGATAACTATGGTATGGTTATGGAGTTTAAACCTGAGGACTATAAAACATCTCAGCATATTACTTCAGGTACGGATAGACCATCTTTGAAAAGTCTCTGTGTCTACTCTTTATAAAAATATTTGTTTTTAAAGAAATTAGAAAGTAGCATTATATTGGTAAGAATAAAAAAAAATTTTTAACACCCAGTTTTTGAAGATCAAATGAGTAGCTGAATTTGCATTCTCATTTATCAAGTACATTTATATAATAAAGGAATTAATAAGAATTTTAGCTTTTTTGATTGAAATCTTGCAAACTTCCCCGTATGAACTTGCTCACACTGGAACCTCCATCTGCCCAGCCCCTTGCACAAGGGCTTAGTATACATTTACTTAAGTGAATTGCATGGATTTAGCCAGAGAAAGACGTGAAAGGAAAACAACAGTGGCTACCACGAAGCAGAAACATCTATCCATTTGTCTTCATTTCCTACCCACAAGCTCTAAGTTCCAAAATGTATTATTTATATCTAAGTAGATTAAATGGCAAGCAGATGCATCGCTGGTAATTATTACAAAGAACCCATTTATAAATTGTGTTTATAATCACCTGTCATTCTGAAGCTCACAGAACCCTCAACAAACAAAAAGCTTAAATAGCTTGAGCCTTGAAAAAACTTTTTTCTTCTATTTTTGTCTTAAGTAAAGCAGAACCACTAATGATGACATATGATCACAACTAAAACTGTACAAAGCTGATCTACAGTTTATGGATTAATACTGGGCCCCAATCAGATTTCTTTTTTCCCTCATCCTATTGAGGTTGAACTGACAAAGAAATGTAATGCATATTTAAAGTGTATGGCATGATTTTTTTTTTAAAAGATTTTATTTATTTATTTGACAGAGAGAGATCACAAGCAGGCAGAGAGGCAGGCAGAGAGAGAGGAGGAAGCAGGCTCCCTGTTGAGCAGAGAGCCTGATTTGGGGCTCGATCCCAGGACCCTGGGATCATGACCTGAGCCGAAGACAGTGGCTTAACCCACTGAGCCACCCAGGCGTCCCAGTGTATGGCATGATTATTTGATATGTGTATATGCATTGTGAAATGCTTGCCTCAACCAAGCTAATTAATTAACACATCCAACACCTCACACAATTACTGTTCTTTTTTTTTTTTTTTTGGTGGGGACACTTAAGATATATGCTCTTAGCATATTTTTTTTCACTTTTTTAAAAAAATTTCTTTTCAGCGTAACAGTATTCATTGTTTATGCACCACACCCAGTGCTCCATGCAATACATGCCCTCTCTAATACCCATCACCTGGCTCCTCCAACCTCCCACCCCCACCCCGGCCCCTCAAAACCCTCAGGTTGTTTTTCAGAGCATATTTCAAGTACACAATATAGTGTTATTAACTACAGTCACCATGCTGTATCCCTAGAACTTATTCATCTTATAACTGAAAAATGTCATCTTTGACCAACATTTAACCAGTATCTCTCCAGTTCCCCCATCCCTGAGCCCCTGGAAACCTACTGTCCTACTCTTAGCTTCCGTGAGTTTGCCTTCCTAAAGTTCACCATACAAGTGAGGTCTTACAGTATTTCTCTTTGTGTGCCCAGCTTATTTCACCTAGCATGATGTCCTTCAGGTTCATCCATGTTGTTAAATGGCAGGACCTTCTTCCGTTTTAAGACTGAATACTATTCCACTGTAGATGCATACACATTTTCTTTATCCATTCATCTGTTGACATTTAACCTGTTTCCGTAACTTGGCTGTTGTGAATAATGCCATGACCCACATGGGAGTGCAGATATATCTTTGAGATCCTGCTTTAATTTCCTTGAGATGAAGACTATGTCTAATATTTTAGCCTCTCCTCTTTCCACGTTTCAGAAGTTACAGTACTAAAGTAGAAAACATACTCTATATCCAGTCTCCACCTCATTTGGGCTATTTTTTATAATCAGGCTATTCAGCAGTGTTTCTCTATGCTCTGAGCTTCTTAGAAAACTCAGTAAAAACCTTTTCACTCTTTTCTTAAAATTTTTTTTTAAGATTTTATTTATTTATTTGTCATAGAGAGAGAAGCGAGAGCAAGCACAGGCCAGAAGAGGCAGAGGGAGAAGCAGGCTCCCTGCCAAGCAAGGAGCCCGATGTGGGACTCAATCCCAGGACGCTGGGATCATGACCTGAGCCGAAGGCAGCCGCTTAACCAACTGAGCTACCCAGGTGTCCCTCTTTTCTTAAAATTTTATAGAAAACTGGTTGTCTCAACCATAAGAGACTCTTAATCTCACAAAACAAACTGAGGGTTGCTGGAGGGAGGGGGTTAGGGAGAGGAAGGTCGGGTTATGGACATTGGGGAGGGTATGTGCTATGGTGAGTGCTGTGATGTGTGTAAGCCTGACGATTCACAGACCTGTACCCCTGGGGCCAATAATACATTATATGTTAATAAAAAATAAAAAAATAAATTAAAAAAATGTCAAAAAAAACCCATAAAGGGCATTAAAAAAAAAAAAAAAGAAAACAGGCTGTCTCACTTTTTAAAATCAATACCTGTATTACATGTATACTACACATATATATGTACATGTAAAATGCCCCAAATGCTATTGAGTTGATGGCAGAACTGAGATTCAAACATAGTTACTGTATTTCCAGAGTCACTGCTCTTAAGCATCATATACATTGTCTAAAACATATTTAAAAAGATGTTTGATCTTACTCATAAAGAAATGGAAATGAAATGAGATCGGACCTGTAAAACTGGTAGATAAAAGTTTTGAGAGTGTAACACAGTATGAGTGAAGAATACAGAAAAAACATTCCTACACACTTATAAAAGGCATGGTTTTTTTGAATTAAAAAAAATATACGAATGGAATCCTATGTAGGGCTTTTTGTGGGTTTGGCTTTTATTGCTCATCATTCTGTCTCAGAGATTTAATTAGACTGTCACATGTAGGAGAAATTAATTTCCTTGCTCTTACTCTATTTGCTTGTTCCTAATTTACTTATTTCACCATTGGTGGATACTGGTTACCTCCACATTATGGTACTGCAAAAATGCTAGTTAGTATATTCCTGTATAACTCTTCTGGCACACAATGTACACACCTGTCCTATTTAAAGAAATCTCTGCCTACCATAAGGTCATAAAGGTGTTCTTTGTGTTACCTTTTTGAAGTTCACAGTTGGAAGGTCACTGAAAGGATGTGACTACTGGTTGGACCTGGGCAACTGGAGGCTCCTTACCCCCACACCCTGTTATGCATTCCATAACTTTTCCTGTACTAAGAGTTACTACTATGGGCCACACTTTTCTGTTTTTGTTTTTGTTTGTGTCTATAATGTTATGCTATAAACTACTTCTTAAAAGAATATATTGTAAGAACTCTGGATTTTGATCTCTACTTGCAGGGGCTCGCTATTATTGTTTATTTGCTTAGTGACTTGTTTACACTAATTCTACTAAGTCTACTTCCCCTGCCACATGTACATTCTGATATTTCTGCTCAGTATTTTTTTTTCTTTGTCAAAATTCTTGTTTTTATTTTTAAGCTGGGCTTCCTAGGAGTTGTCGTCGGGTCAGCAAAGTACTTAGCGATCAGCCAATGATAGGTCAGAAGTAGTACATAAATACAGTGATGCCAGTAAGGCTCCCTTCCTCTGTCACAGGAGTTAAACATCTGCCCAAATTTTACTTTCTGCATTCACAAGACCTCTCTATTTGGCCAGCGACTAACAGCTCACCTCTTCAGTCTCTCTCAAGTGGGCCCAGCACGAGCACAATCTTTGAGATGCCCAGGAATAAGTGGGATCTTACTCAACTTTGGCTGTCTTATTTTCTAGGTTACTTTCTTTTTCTTCAATTTCTGAATGGTCTCAGACACTACTGAGGCCACAGTTTAGCCTCCTTAGTTCTCCCAACAGTCACCAAGCTCTACTGCTTTTGACAATGGCTCTGGGTGTGGACTGATTGTTCCAAATAAAGCCACGTTCTATCCTAGTCAGCTGGGCAGAACTTCTAAGACCTGGAGCTGGCACCAAATGGGGTGGCATGGGAGCCATCTCTGTCTAAAATGCCAGACTCCTGCTTATTCTTTCTTATATTTCAACATTTCAAGTAAATGAAAGGATTCTTGCCATTAAGCAAAGAAGCACCGACTCCTCAAGTGACATTTTTCATGAGACAGCATCTATCTCTAAGTATCATGAAATGGTGCTACTCATCAACACCATAATCCAAAAACTATTTAGCCTTTTGTCAAAAGAAACCACCATCCAAAGATGAAACTACATGGTTAAAATCTGAATCTTCCTCTATACACATGTGAAAAAGAGTAGCCTGATAATGTGTACATAACTGTGGAACTCAAACAATAAGTGTGATACACAGAAAGGAATATATTGTAGTATTGAAATCTATTTCTTTTAGAGAGCAGATGTAAATTTGGGGAGTAAATTTGCTTACTAAAGTATAATGTATACATGGTAA
This sequence comes from Mustela nigripes, assembly GCF_022355385.1. Taxonomy (NCBI): domain Eukaryota; kingdom Metazoa; phylum Chordata; class Mammalia; order Carnivora; family Mustelidae; genus Mustela; species Mustela nigripes. Next base: position 31,314,500 of record NC_081564.1, on the reverse strand, counting down.
AGTGCAGAAATCTTACTTATATGAAAATGAACATAACCTACTGAACTACCATCTAGTTCAAAATATAGAATACTAGCAGCTCTCTGGTGCCTTCTCCAAGTTGCTACCCCACCCCCACCTGTGATAAACACTATTCTGACTTTGATCACCACAGATAAGCTTTGCTAGCTTTGAACCTGGCCCAAGTCACTCATTTACATTTACCTGCTCTGTACATAAAAAAATCTGAGTTTGCTGTTACAACCCAGGCTGAAGCCTGGGAAAACCAAAATACATTCATAATATACTAGGGAGATGTCAAAGAGAGTCACATGCAATATTCTCAAATTCTTATAAAATACTCACAACTAAGAAACTTATTTCATTAGACTTGAGAGTGTTGGTCAATAGGATAAAAAATCGTTCCTTATATTTACAGTTAAGTCACATTTTTGCTATTCAACTTTTGTCCCAAATCCTTAAGGATAAAAATTATTTTTAGTATCCATGATAATAACATAAAAACATATAGTTTAAAATATTAAATCATGGGGTGCCTGGGTGGCTCAGTGGGTTAAAGCCTCTGCTTTCAGCTCAGGTCATGATCCCAGAGTCCTGGGATCAAGCCCCGCATCGGGCTCTCTGTTGGGCGGGGAGCTTGCTTCCTCCTCTCTCTCTCTCTCTGCCTCTCTGCCTACTTGTAATCTCTGTCAAGTAAATAAATAAAATCTTTAAAAAAATATTAAATCATGCTAAAAATTATTTTTGTTGCCACCCACTACAGCCTCCCCTTTAGCAATGTTTTGGAAATTGAAAACATTAAAAAAAGCTTTATTTATTTATTTGAGAGAGAGAGAGAAAGAGAGCATGCACATGGGTGGGAAAGGAGTGTGGAATGCATCCAACTTTTCGTTTTGGCTCAGGTCAGGATCCTCAGGATCATGGGATCAGGCCCTGTGTTGGTCTCCATGCTCAGCATGGAGTCTGATTGTCCCTTCCTGTCTCCCACCCAAAAAAGAATTAACCACAATCCTTCCTAAATTATTCCAAAAATTAGAAAAGGAGGTAACACTTTCTAATTTTTTCTATGAGGCCAACATTACCCTTATATCAAGCCAGACATGGATATTATAATACCATGGATTAAATCCGTTTTGTATACAGATGCAAAACTCCTAACTCGTAGTAAGCTGACTTTAGCATTATATTAAAAGTATTGTACATCATGACCAAGTTGGATTTATCCCATAAATGCAAGGATGAAAATATACACCATCTTAATGGTAATATAGCACATTAATGGAAAGAACCCACATGACTGTCTTAACTGATGGCAGAAAAAGGATTTGACAAAATTCTCACACCCTCCCTATGATAAAAACACTCAAGAAAGTTGGAATAGAAAGAAACCTCCTCAGCATAAGTCATTTGTGAAAATCCATAGCTAATATTATACTCATTGATGAAAAACTGAACACTTTCTCCCTAACAGCAAAAAGAAGACATGGATGCCTGCTTTTTCCATTCAACACTGATATTTCTAGGCAGGATAATTAAAAGGCACCTAGATAGCAGGGGGGAAAAGGCACCTACATTGGAAAGGAAGAAGTAAAAGTATCTCTCTTCACAGATGACATGATCACATATACAAAAAAAAAAAAAAAAATCCTAAAAAATCCAACAAGAAAACTATTAGTGCTAATAAACTCACCAAAGTTGCAGGTTATAGGAGCAACATACATTAATCAGTTGTATATGTATATATGTGTACATATAATATGTATATGTATGTATAATATATATACATTAGAAATGAATGATCTTTAAAAAATGAAGAGAACAAACCTATTCCTAGTAACATCAAAAAGAATAAAATACTTAAGAATAAATTTAACCAATGAAGTGTAAGACTTGTATACTTAAAACCATAAAACACTCCTGAAAGAAATAAAAGAAGACATAAATGAATGGAAATACATTCTATGTTTATGGATTAGAAGACTTTTCATTAAGATGACATATAACCTAAAGTGATCTAGAGATCCAATACAATTTCTATCAAATTCTTAATGGTATTTTTTGCAGAAATTGAAAAATCTACTCTAAAACTGACATGGAATCTCAAGAATCCTAAATTACCAAAATGATCTTGAAAAAGAAAAAGTCAGCAGACTTACTTTTACATTTCAAAGCTTATCACAAAGCTACAATAATTAGCTATAATATATGTATTATATTATAATAACCCCACAAGGTGGGATGGCCGTAGGATAATCACAATAGATCAATGAAATAGAATGTGGGAGAAGTAAACTCCTGAATTCAACAGATTTATCACAATAGTCCCAAGACCATTAAATGGGGGTAAGAATAGTTTCTTTAACAAATGATGTTGGAACAAACAGGTATCAAAATGTAAAAGAATTATGTTTGACCTTTACCTCACACCATATACAAAAATTAACTTAAAATAGATTAAAGAGCTAAATGTATAAAAGTCTCAGAAGAAAACTTTGGGGTAGATTTGGTAATGTATTTTTAGATACAACCTCAAAAGCCTGAGCAACGGGAGAGAAAGAATAGATAAATTTGGACTTAAGCAAAATTAAAACCTTAATGCTTCAAAGCACACTATTAAGAGAGTTAAAAGACAACCTATGGAATGGTAGAAAATATTTGCAAATCTTATGTCTGTCAAGAGTCTAATGTCCAGAGTATACAAAGAATTTTTATAATTCAACAATACAAAGACAAACAATACAATTTAAAAATGGGCTCGGGGTGCCTGTAGCTCAGTGGGTTAAAGCCTCTGCCTTCGGCTCAGGTCACGATCCCAGGGTCCTGGGATGGAACCCTGCATTGGGCTCTCTGCTCAGTGGGGAGCCTGCTTCCCTTCCTCTCTCTCTGCCTGCCTCTCTGCCTACTTGTGATCTCTGTCTTTCAAATAAATAAATAAAATCTTTAAAAAAAATGGGCTCAGGATCTGAACTGACTTTTCTCCACAAAGATATACAAATGGCCCACAAGCACATGAAAACACATATAACATCATTAGTCATTATGGAAATGCAAATCAAAACCACAATGAGATTTCACCTCATACTCACTACAGTAGGTATAATTAAAGACAAAAATGGACAATAACAACTGTTGGCAAGAATACGGAGAAACTGAAACTCATACACTGCAGGTGGGAACATAAAATGGTGCAAGTGGTGTGGAAAGCAGTTTGTTGGTTCCACAATAAGTTAAACTTAGAATTGTTACATGATCCAACCATTCTACTCTTAGGTATCTACCCCAAATAATTTAAAACAAGTATTCAAACAAAAACACATACATGATTGTTCACTGCAGCACTATTCACAATTGTGAAAAGGTGGAAAGAACCCAAATACTCATCATGTGATGAATGGAAAAACAGATATGGTATAGGCACATAATAAAATGTTATTCCACTATAAGAATAGTACTCCTACACACTATAATATGGATGAACCTAGAAAACATTATGCTAAATGAAAGAAGCCAGACACAAAAGGTTACATACTATATGCTTCCATTTATATAAAATACCCAGAATAGGTAGAGCCATTGAGACAGAAAGTAGAATAGTAGTTGCCAGGGACTCAGGCGATGGAAGATTAGGAGTGATTGCTTCATGGCTACAGGATTTCTTTTGAGGGTGATGAAATTATTTTGGAACTACACAGAGACAGAGGTTGCACAACACTGTTGCCACTGAACTATAAATACACTTTAAAATAGGTAATTTAATACGAATTTTATCTTAAAATGAATGAGAATGAAAGAAAGAATAACTATTTATGTTTATAAATGCCTTCCAACTTGGATGCACAGTTCTTTGCCACTGTGTCTATGTATAATCACAATTATTTTCCAAATACATGATCTTAAGTCTCACCTAATATATAACAGCTGAGACCTGTTAAATCACCATCTATAAGAGGAATCCATCCCATATAATTCTTTTTAAAAAAGATTTATATATTTGAGAGAGAGAGAGAGTGAGAGAAAGAGAGAGAATGAGTGGGGGGAGGGGTAGAGAGAGAGGGAAAAACCAACTCCCCACTGAGCAGGGAGCCCAAGGTGGGGCTCAAGGCTAGGACCTTGGGATCATGACCTGAGCTGAAGGCAGATACCAACAGACTGAGCTACTCAGAAGCCCCTATCCCATTAATTCTTAGTATCAGATAAGTTTAACTACTTTTTAGCACAATTATTTTTTCTGATAAAAAAAAAATGATTTAGCTATATGTGGTGACAGGTAGAAGACTTTAGTTAGAAATGTTAATAATCTATTAAGCAGAAGCAACATTTACTTATTTTATTTTTATTCAAATATTTAATTTATTTATTTGACAGAGAGAGAGAAAGAGAGAGAGAGATCACAAGTAGGCAAAGAGGCAGGGTCAGGTACTGAGCAGAGAGCCCAATGCGGGGCTCGATCCCAGGACCTTGAGATCATGACCTGAGTTAAAGGCAGAGGCTTAACCCACTGAGCCACCCAAGCGTCCCAACATTTACTTATTTTAATCAATAGTATGAATTTCTAAATAATTTCTTCAGGATAAGGAAGAAAATCACCTGTGATTACTGTTAAGTGTTCCCACTCAGGATAAAGTTCAGATGGGAAGACATTTTTTAAAAAAGACAGCATATTGGCAACAGAAATTATCTTGCACTGTTAGTAAAAGTATAAATTGGAAACAAACAAACAAAGTATAAATTGGTACAGTTCTTCTGGAGAAGAGTTTGGCAACATGTATTAAAATTTAAAATGTGCCTAATTCTTGATCTATTCATCTCACCAAAAGATATTGAAACCAAGGAGATGAGATGTCTGTATGATGATCAGAAAACTAATTAAAACAATGAAAACTGGACACAATCCTAAATGTCTATTAAAAGAGTCTTGGGTAAATAATTCACAGTGCACTAGGAAATATTGTGAAGTCATTTAAAAAAGAAATCATTGACATTCATTCTTCACAGGAATTACAGAGTGAAAAGGGCTCTAATTATGGAAAACTTCGGTTGCTTTCTTGTGTCAGATCCCATTACTTTCTGGACTTTGAACATTGTTTTTTGGCATACAGCCTCTTACACTTAGCTTATTACGCTGTTGTTAATGCTTGCCTAAATCACCAGTGGCTGCCGCCATACTGTGAACTTCCTGAGAATAAGGACTGCGGGTCCTTTTTCCAGGGTCTAAAATAGTGCCTGGCACACAAGAAGTGCTCAATAAATATTTGTTAAATTAGGGGCATCCAGGTGGCTCAGTCGTTTAAGCATGTGCCTTTGGCTCGGGTCATGATCTCAGGGTCCTGGGATCCAGGCCTGAATGAAGCTCACTGCTCAGTGGGAAGTCTGCTACTCCCTCTCCCTCTGCCCCTCCCCACTGCCAGTGTGCTCTCTCTCGGACAAATAAAATCTTTAAAAAATAGTGCTAAATTAAAATAAAATTAAAAATACAAAAAAAAGGGAGCAGGGACCTAGGACTCCAAGAGGGCATCAGTTGTACAGTGAAGGAGAAAAAGCTCATGGATGTGAAACTAGGAGAGCTGCCCAGATGAATACTGATGATTTCACCCCTAAGGGCACTGCTGGATCATCTCAAAGAGGTTACTACTGGTATTACAAGTATGTCAATGTGAAGAAAGGGGGCTTCACTAGGATTTCTATGGTGCTGGCAGGTTATGTGCTTTTCAAGGACTTTCGACTTTCCTTGTTACAAGGAACTCAGGCTATGCAAGTACCACTGAAGAGGGCCCAGTGTGGAGGCACATGTGGCAGTCCTGACCAAGACCTTTGCCTGGAACCCCTGAATCCTTTCATATCCTAATTCAGAATTAACATCCAATAAAAGATGACTGGCACTTGGAAAAAAAAAAAAAGAAATACCAAAAAAAAAAAAATGGTGTATGCTTTAAAATGCTTAAATGCACTTGTAATCAAAGAAATATAGATTTTAAAAATGAAGGAGAATTTTCTCTCAAATTTGTCAATCCCAAAAGATACCCACTTTGGTCAAGAATAGGAAGAAATAGAAAAAATGATTATGTTGTAAATAGTAATCATCACAATATAACTAAAGGGCAATTTGGTCACATGGGTATAGCACACAGCACAGATTCAGAGGTCAGACAGAATGAAAATGAAAACAGGATTTGCCTTATAACTAGTTGTCTGAACTTGGGAAGTTATGCAGCACCTCTAAACTTCAGTTTCTTCATTTGTAAAAGGAAATCAGATTTACTGAGAAGTAAATCAACAAAATACTTACCTGCAATGCTTAGCTTCAAAAGTGGAGCTTATTAAAATTAACAAAGAGCTCCAAGAGCTACTTAAATCTATTTTATTTTTTAAGTTTATTTATTTATTTAAGTAATCTCTATAACCAACTGGGACTCAAAACCCTGACCCCAAGACCAAGAGTCACATGCTCTTCAGACTGAGCCTGCCAGGCACCCCTACTTAAATCTATTTTAAAACTAGTGATATGTTTTGTAAGAATCTTCCACATGAAATAACTAATTAAATTTTCTCAAAAAATGTGGCTATAATTCATTAGTTCATTTTACAACTATTTGTTGGGCACAGTATGCAGCATCTGGCTGTGTGTCAGGCACATGGTCTCATCACAGGGGATGTAACAGTGAAAGAACTAAGTCCCTATAATGATAAGAGAGATAGAGAGCGAATCTGAAAATACATGGCAACGTGAACTACTTGAAACATGTGGGTAGAGAGGCAGAGAAGACTTTATAAGGGGACATTTTAGCAGAGACCTGGGAAGTAATAAGGCAAGTTAGTAGATGTGTAGGAAGAGAGTTCCAGGAAAAGGGGCAGCAAAGGGGCAGTTGTAGGAGCATGTAGCAGCAACAGAGACCAGCATGGCGAAGGAGAGGAAATTAACCAGGAAGGGTGGTAGGAGGTGAGTTCTCAAACGTAACCTGTATCAGACTCTGTGGGGTTTTGTAGGCCAAGGTAGGGATGTGGGGTTTGTTCCCAGTGTGATGGAGAACACTGGAAGGTTCTGAGCAGAACAATGACATCATCACATTTTTACCTTAAGAGGTTTACTTTGGCTATTTTGGGGGAAAACTGAGTAAAAGGGGCAAAAGCGAAAGCAGGAAGGCCACTTAAAGTGTGTATTAGTGTGAGTGAGAGATGGTGGCTTGGAATGGAGAGGATCTGAAGTGGTGGTGGTAAGAAGCAGTCACATTCTAGGTGTATTTCAGACATAGTGCTGTCAGGATTCCACTTCTAAGAACCTAACTTAAAGATTTCACTGTTGCTATTCAAGAAGATTTAAATACAAGGATTCACAAAATAAGCTGCTTACAACTTGATGCAAGTTGATTGGTTTAATAAACTCTGGTATAGCCACAAAGCTATAAAAGAGGTAGTTATTTAGAAATGAAGATTTTCAACATATAATGACATGGAAAAATATTCATATGTTAAGTGAAAATAACTGGTTACAAAACAAAGTGTTCAATATTAATCCATTTTGTCTGAATAAAATGTATAGAAAAAAGACTGGGGGTGCCTGAGTAGTAGCTCAGATCATGATTATGGGGTCATGAGATTGAGCCCGTGTCGGGCTCTGTACTTTGCTAGAGATAGAGAGTCTCTCTCCCTCTGACCCTCCCTCTGCTCACCTGCCCTCTCTTTCCCTAAAATAAATAAATCTAAAAAAAAAAAAAAAAAAAAAAAAAAAAGACTGAAGGTTATATACCAGCTTGTTAACAAAATATCTCTCTGGGTTGTGAAATTACCCATTTGTCACTTTCCTTCTTTGAGCTTACTGTATGTTTCAAATTTTCTGTAATGACAATGTATTACTTCCAAGGAAAGAAAGGATTTTTAAAATGTAACACTGAGAAGAACATGTTCAACCAATAAAATTACTGAAGGAAAACCATTTCAGTCTATTAATAGTTTTTGTTGTTGTTGTTACTTACCATCACTTTTCGCAAAGTGTATCTTTTGGATCGAATATCGTCCATTAGCATCTCATAAGGGGTGAGCTGATATTCAATGGGCAAAGGGTTGTACTGTCGCTCTTGGACCTTCTTAAGTTTTACTCCATTCCGCAAATCCCTCATCACCTGAACCCAGAACCGAGCCTAAAAGAATCAAGGGTGGAGAGATGTCCATGAATAAATTTGCTAGTTTCCTCTAAATAGCTACAGTCCAGAGAAAAAAATGAAAGAAAAAATGAAGAGCTTGATTTGCAAAACACTGAGTACACCAAACAAAACAGCTTTTGAAAATTAGGTTTAAGGATGTTAAAAGGTGGGTAGAAAGCCAGTCGAGAATCACAAGCTCTAAGTGCTGAGTCACCTGAGTGTAAACCCTAACTCATCCACTGCGCAAGGCTGCATTAATAGCCTCAGTTATATGATTCTACTCACTGAAGAGGAGTATATGTCCCATACCCTAATACTGGGTTTGGCTACGTGATTTGCTTGGCCCCTGAAACAGTAGTTGATATGATGTGACCAAAGGCTGCAAAAGCAAATGCACAATGGGCTTGTCACTTGTGCTTCTATTATTGCCATGAGAGCCTCATGCCTCTGGACTGGTATGCTGCCCAGGAGAAGGATGAGACATACACAGAGTAGAGCTACCACAATGCATCTGTACTCGTGAGCTCAGTAAATATACTGCTTTGTGTGACTATGATTCTGTAGTGGTTGGTTATGCGGCAGGATTCCTATGGCCACCCCTAATTGATACAACCACCTAGTAGCTACTTGATATCTAGCAAGTTCCTTCACCTTTCTAAAGCCTGGATTCCCCATCAATAAAAGAAAGTGGTACTTCATAACTTACTGAGAAGGTCAGAGCTGATAAACAGAGTTCTGTACATGGAAAATGCTCAAAAATGATCATTTTTATGTTATCACTATCTTTGCACAGATCACTTAATATTCATTTTCTTAACAAATGACAGTGATCGCCTTTTTGGCCTCTCAAGAAAATGAGATACATATGAAGTTCTTATAATAATATAAGACACATTAAATATGTATATTATTATTATTATTCTACACTAATACTTTAATTTTCCAGCCTGTAAGCTAAGGTGTCCTAGTCTCTTCTTCTGTCAAAGGTAAATCATTATGATAGTTAGCTGAAACACTGTAGCTTGTTAAAATTAATAAGCGGCTCAAATAGCTACTTAAATATATTTATTAAAAACCAAGGGCTAGAGGTATCTGGCTGGTTCAGTTGGAAGAGTTTGGGACTTTTGATCTCAGGGCTGTGAGTTTGAGTCCCACGTAAGGTTACAGAGATTACTTAAATAAATAAAACTTTTTTAAGAAGTGAGGTATTTCTTAAGAATTATCTACATAAAATAATTGTGGATTAAATTTTTCAAAAATGTCTTCATTTTTCTTCAAAATGTCTTCTAAACTTCTTCAAAAACAATTTACGATTTAAAAACGGGTATGGGGCGCCTGGGTGGCTCAGTGGGTTAAGCCGCTGCCTTCGGCTCAGGTCATGATCTCAGGGTCCTGGGATCGAGTCCCACATCGGGCTCTCTGCTCAGCAGGGAGCCTGTTTCCCTCTCTCTCTCTCTGCCTGCCTCTCCATCTACTTGTGATTTCTCTCTGTCAAATAAATAAATAAAATCTTAAAAACGGGTATGCCATTTCTTATTCCACAAAGGATTTGATGCACTTAGTATTGTAGTATATCCATTAGAATACCTTCGAAAATATCTCTATTTTAAACAGATTCTTAGATTCTGCCATTAAAGTTACTCTCATACAATATTCCTAAAATATTTGACTTTTCTTTTGAAAATGCTCTAGTCCCCAATTCTCTTATACTGATTCCTTTAAGATCCAGTTCAAATATCATCTCATCTTTTAAAATTCTGCCTCTTTTCTTCAGCTGCCCGGGCTTTAGGAAAACCTGACATATGTGAAACATTGAATTCGCAAAGCAGATAAATTACAGGATAATTATTCACATTTGACAATTTTGCAATAATTATGAAAGGATTCAAACAGACCTTTCATATAGCCAGTCCTTTATATATCATCATATAGCAAAAATTTTCAGAAATTTAATCCAGAAATTAAAGTCACAGTTAGCATTAAGGTAGTACACAACTGTCATTGTATGTACTCCCAGAGATTTTATTTACCTCATATTCCTCAAGTAAGATCCCAAGATGTTTAGATCCTGCCATCCTAATTCTCCCTCATTCTATTCCTCATTCTTTACTCATTTCTTTCTACTATTTCTAAATAATTCACTTTAATGGTCTTACAAGAAACAGACTGGTGATCTAGGCAAATGAAATCTCTCTGCAGTTAGTGTATTTCTTGTCAGTGATCCTACTAGTTTTTAAAAGAGTCTGCCTTAAGGCAATAAATTTTTAGTTCAAGTTTATAATAACTGTTTGCTAAATTCTGACCACCTGGAGTTCTTCATCTGGCTTCCATGTATAAGAAAACAAATTTAAAAATGTATTAGCTAAGATGAAATACAGCTGGAAAAAGACTACCAGAGTATTCTATACAAAGGAAACTTGACAATCAATATTATTCTAAAATTACAAGACTTGTTTAAGATTTTATTTATTTATTTGACAGACAGAGATCACAAGTAGGCAGAGAGGCAGACAGAGAGAGAGGGGGAAGCAGGCTCCCTGCTGAGCAGAGAGCCTGATGCGGGGCTCAATCCTAGGACCCTGGGATCATGACCTGAGCCAAAGGCACAGGCTTTAACCCACTGAGCCACCCAGGCACCCCCAGGCTACTTGTTTTTTAACCTTACTCTTAAATGTTTCAGATTAATATCATTCCAAATATCTCAGTAAAGATATCATTAATAAATTAAGAATATTTACATTCATATATCAACACATGTAGGTCTATATAACAGAAGGGACTACTAGTAGTAACAAAAACACTAAACTATTGTTATAGGCAACAACATGGATGAAATCCCAAAAGAATTATGCTGAATGGAAGAAGCCAAGTAAAAAACAATACATACTATATTACATTTATATGAAATTTCAGAAAATGCAAACTAATCTACAGTGAGAGAAAGCAGATCACTGCCTAGGAACTGGGGAGACGGGAAGCAGGAAGTAGGATTACAAAGGAGTATAAGGAAACTTTGGGGGTGATGGGTGAGCTCATTATTTTGATTATGGTGATGGTATATATGGGTATGTATGTGTGTATGTACATATCAAAACTTATCAAATTGTGCCTTTTAAATATGTGCAACTTATTGCATGCTGATTATACTTTAATAAAGCTGTTAGAAAAGAATAAAACAATTAAAATCTAATATGTCAAAAGCAACTTGTTCATTTCCTCAAATCTGCTTCTATGCCTGGTTCCTCATTTAATGATGTCATTATTAAACCACTGTTTATCCTTAACCTGAAAAGTCAGAATCCTGAACTGTGGCTTCCCACTGAACATACCTCAGTCTAATTTCATGACACTGACTCTCTCGTCCTCAGTGCTGTCGTGCCCACCCAACTCTAAGTGATATATGAGGGCAGGGAGTCTTGGTTTCACTAGGATCTAGAATCAAGCAGCTATTCAAAGTGTGCCACATAAATATACTGCAATCATCTGTTCTGAAGGTCTGTCTTCTGCTTTATGAGGGCAGAGAGCCAGTAACTATTCATCAGATAAATGAATGTACTACCCTATAGTTTCACATCTTATTCTGAAACAGAGCTTAAACTCTAACTTATAAGAGTACGCTTAAGTGTTAATAATATTAGAAAGGTCAACATTTTCAAACACCTAAGTTCTTAGAAGACATTGGGGCTGCTTTAATAAAACCAATTAGTTTTGTAAAATGGGGGATAGACAGTTCCTCAAACATAAGACTAGATATCCAAATTCATACAGTATCAATTCATATTACAGCCCTTAATAACAAGCATTTTATTTTATTTTTTAAAAATTTTATTTATTTGAGAGTGAGAGAGGGAGAACGAGCAGGGCGACTGGCAGAGGGAGAAGCAGGCTCCCCAGTGAGCAGGGAGCCAGAAGTGGGGGTTGATCCCAGGACCCAAGCTGAAGGCAGACGCTCAAGTGACTGAGCCACCTAGGCACCCCAATAACAAGCACTTTAAAAAACATTACTCTATGGGGTGCCTGGGTGGCTGAGTTGGTTAAGTGTCCAGCTCTTTGTTTCGGCTCAGGTCAGGATCCCAGGGTCCTGAGACCGAGCCCAGTGTTGGGCTTCCTGCTGAGCGGGGAGTCTGCTTTCCTACTCTGTCCCTCTGCCCCTCCCCACCACTCGTGCACTCTCCCTCTCCAAAATAAATAAGTAAGTCTTTAAAAAACAAAACAAAACCCCTCAAAACACATTACACTATGTCTTCAACACTAAGCAGAACAGAGAATATCCGAATACTTACCCAGTCAGCGTTTTTCAGCTCTTCTAGGTCTGTGCTGGATTCATCACTTTTTTCCATTTCTTGAATCTTCTTAAGATTCTACCAATTAAAATAAAAACATTTGGGGGTAAAAATTTCATTAAGCTAGCTTCCCAAATTAAAATTTCTAACAGATACCGTCAAACAAAGTATATTAAAGCAGATAGTATAGAATCTACTTCTCTGTAGATTTCAGTCAATAGTAGACTGGAATAAATACAATATTACAGAGGGATGAACTGAGATTATTCATTCAAATTTCCTTCTAGGCCTTGTAGCTAACTTTGTCACCACATTAACTTGCACCCCTAAATGGTAATGACACAGCCCTCTCCCTCAACCTCCATATTCAACCCACCATTAAATCTCAAAGATATCACTCCCTCCATATAACCTAAGCCCTCTTCTTTTTATCTCCCCTGAAGATCCCTTAATTTAAATGTTACCTAATTTTTGCCTCATTTCTATTCTTTTTTATTAATTTCTTTTCAGCGTAACAGAATTCATTGTTTATGCACCACACCCAGTGCTCCATGCAATATGTGCCCTCCATAATACCCACCACCTGGCTCCCCCAACCTCCCACCCCCTGCCCCTTCAAAACTCTCAGATTGTCTTTCAGAGTCCATAGTGTCTCATGGTTCATCTCCTCTTCCAATTTCCTCAACTCCTTTCTCCTCTCCATCTCCCTATGTCCTTCATGTTATTTGTTACGCTCCACAAATAAGTGAAGCCATATGATCATTGACTCTCTCTGCTTGACTTATTTCACTCAGCATAATCTCTTCCAGTCCTGTCCATGTTGCTACAAAAGTTGGGTATTCATCCTTTCTGATGGAGGCATAATACTCCATAGTGTACATGGACCACATCTTCCTTATCCATTCATCCTCATCCGTTGAAGGGCATCTTGGCTCTTTCCACGGTTTGCCGACCGTGGCCATCCTTTGCCTCATTTCTGATGTGGTCTTGCCCTGGATGCTCTCCTCTCCTCACCCCTCACCCCCATGCCTGGTCTCTTTCATTTCCTAAGTAATGAAAGTTTCTGCTCTTTCTTCAGGTATTAGGGTCAACAGAATCACCAATTCTTCAGGAAAGCCCTTCCTTCCCCCTCAACTAAGCCAAATCTTCCTATTGTACAATGGCATATAGCACTGTACACCTTCCTCTTTAGCCCTTATTACACTGCTATTTTACATATGTTTGTGCCTTCCCCCTAGGTTTCATGAAACAAAAGTCTATTCTCAGTGGCTGATGTAAGCACTTTTTATGCTCCATATATATTTGTAAAATAATTTCATGAATAAATTTCAATATATAAGATGCTTTTTATTACTTGATACATATATATATTGCAAAAATTATTAGTGCAATAAGGTTAATTACCATCTCCATCACATCAAATAATTACCTTTTTGTGTATATGGGGAGAACTTTTCAGATCTACTCTCACCAACTTTCCAGCATGTAAGACAATATTTTTAACTAAAGTCAACATGCTGTACATTAAATATCCAGAAATTATTCATCTTATAACTGCAAGTTTGGACCCTTTTTGCTTAATTTTTAATTTTTTTGAGTATAGTTGACACACAATGTTATACCTTATGAAACTGCATTAATCCAACATTTGCAATTTTAAGAAAATCTTGATAAGTAAAATGTCTATTCACCTATTGATTACCAGTTTGTGTTATACCTAATTCCTACTCACAATAAATCAACTCTAGTATATTTTTTTGTTGAGCTTATTTTCCTGAATGCATGTGGACTAAGTTTAAATGTATTGTATGAAACCTACTTTAATTAATATGAAAATAATGAATACTTCATAGAAAACATTTCTAAACCATTTATTCTTGGCTTTTCAACATCTGCTTGATCTTCCGCAAAATGAGAATAATACCGCCTGCTCTTTTTTTGTACTTAATAATGTATAGGAGTATTAATATACAAAGAATAAAATTACTCTGAACATTTGAAGAAAATGTGGTATAAATAATGCATTATTTCTTCTCTTGCTACAAAAGAAATTAGTCAGGGGAGGAACATTTTTACGTGTTTCAGAATGTGTTTCCATGATTATAGGTATCTTCTGATTTCTGAAAGTTCATGTAAGCCACTTCATTTCAACTGAAGACCTACACTAGCACCTACATTGTGTTGGCTAGCTGAAAGAAATCCAAAGACATTTTGCTTTTAAGGAAAAAACCATTATCGTCCTAATGTAGGTCTTTCATAATGTAGGTTTTCTATAAAAGTGAAGAGGCATCATGTGAACTTTTGGACAACAGGGGAAACTGTATTTAAAAACAAAGCCAGGGTTCTTGCTTGAGATTATGTAATGAGATACTTGGCACTCCTGAGTCATGCTACATTACCTACCATCTTTGGGTCTGTGTTTCCCCACTGTTAAGAGGAAGGTATTACCATCTATATCACGATGTTGTTGTATTTAAAATATTATTAGGACCTTGCATTTACAGCCTCTGGAGAAATTAGCTCCAAAAATGTACCACTAAATTCTCTGTACAGCCCCAGCCCCATTCCAGAGCCTTGCTCTTTTCCAGTGGTCCTGGCTGCAGCTCTTGGCTACAGCAGGGTGTGGGGAAATAATAATGACAGCTAACAAGTGCTAAGGCTTCAAGCAGTCAACATTTAGCCCCAAGCATAACCCTTGCTTGGGGTTGGACTCACAAGTGAGGCTAAATGACATGGCTACAGTCTCTCTGCAGGTGGGATGGAGCAGAGTGAAGCAGGGAGAAGTGGCATCAGGGTCTCACACATGAGGTAGTAAGTGTGAAAGAGACACCAGATGAATGGTCCTGTTGGGAACTTAAGTGTCCTGATGCTGACCCCCAATGGTTTAGAAAAGTCTTAGAAAACAGCTAGATAAAGCTGTACTTTACTTTTGCAAAAATTGGTATTTATGAATTGATATTATAAAAGAACAGAGTTTACGAACTGTAACTGGGCTTTGCAGATCATGGGCACTTAATATCTGGTAAAATATTATGTCAAAATCTGAATAATAATCATTATTACTAAGTTAGGAATTTTTGTTGTTTCTTTTTTTTGTCTAAAGACATACCAGATGTTCTGGTATGCACAGTATTTCTGATAATCAAAATACCTAATTTTTTGCTAGGGATTATTAGTGGTCATTAAAAAAATCTCTGATGATTTAAAGCCATGGTTTTCGACCCAAGCCCACACTCTTCATCAAGTATTCATATGTTGAAATCAGAGCTAAGCAGAAAGGAAACCAAAAGAAGAGGCACACATACATTTAATTTGTTCCTCTGAGGACTCTAATCCAGGCTCTATCCCCAAAACAATTAATGACTTAAGGTATATATTATTCTTTAGACTAGACGTGTGTTCTTTCTAGCTTTTTATAATTAAAATAGCAAAAGAAAAGAGATTTAAGGAGGTGAATTTCCTCTGGGCATCTAGTATGAAGATTCCTCAGAAAGTTGAAAATAGAGCTACCCTACGACCCAGCAATTGCACTACTGGGTATTTACCCAAAGATACAAATGCAGTGATCTGAAGGGGCACGTGCACCTCAGTGTTTATAGCAGCAATGTCCACAATAGCCAAACTATGGAAAGAGCCTTGATGTCCATCAACAGATGAATAGATAAAGAAGATGTGGTGTGTGTACACACACACACACAGGAATACAATGCAGCCATCAAAAGCCCCGAAATCTTGCCACTTGCAATGACATGAATGGAACTAGAGGGTATTATGCTAAGTGAAGTAAGTCAGAGAAACAAGACACAGGATCATAGGGGAAGGGAGGGGAAAAATGAAACAAGACAAAACCAGAGGGGGAGATAAACTATTAGAGACTCTTAATCTCAGGAAATAAACTGAGGGTTGCTGGAGTGGAGGGGGGTTAGTGGGATGGAGTGGCTGGGTGATGGACATTGGGGAGGGTATGTGCTATGGTGAGTGCTGTGAATTGTTTAAGACTGATGAATTACACACATGTACCCCAAAGACAAATAATACTTTAAATGTTAATTTTAATTTCCAATGGTCTCTAGCTCTTCTAGGACCCAAACAACAGAAAGCAAGACAAACAGTATGGGTACAGTAGAAGATGGGTGGTCTTTGGCAAGATGAAAATATTTCTTTTTTTCTTGATTCCTATGGCTACTATTAAAGTTGATTACAGTAGGTCTCTCAACTGTTATTTCTGCTCCAGTTTCTTCCTCATTTGGTTTATCTTTTCACTCCCTCTCGGTGGGTTCCCAGTGTCTCTGCTGTGGCCAGCAAACTGAAGTGCTCATATTTCTGGGGGACCTCTGGTCCAACAGTACAGCAATATGCCAGGGAGCATTTACAACGACATATAAATATGACATTTCCTGGAGTGAATTTTACTCAAAGGTAATGTAATGGATGCTGTGGTCAGTTGCCCAGGTCCACACCCTGCACCCCCCTGAGGTATGAAGTTCTCTCTTTCACTGGCTGCTGGAGGTATTGTCTGCCAAGGGGTCATAACCTAATCCTGCTCCAGGAGCTGTGTTCAGCGCCTGGAGCAAGGAGCTGCTTTGCCACGGGTGTGCCCGTCCCTGGGGTAGCCCATACCCAATCATCAGTCTGTGTGGAAGTACACAGGTCAGGCCCCCTTGCCTCCCTTGGGACAACCCTGAAGGGCCATCGCAACTTCTGAGCTCTGTGTGGGATTGGCTGAGGCCTGCTGTTCCGGCACCATAGTTCAGCTTTTCCTCCCTTACAGGTGTTCCCCAAAGCAATTCCCAGTAAGACCTCCTGAATTCATATTTTACCCCTCAGAATCCATTTCCTGCAGGAACTCAATCCACACAAGGAATGCTTTTAAAATATTATAACAGATGCAGACATGGAACAAAATTTACATGGATTTTAAAGGTAAAAGGCATGGCTTCAAAGACCTTTTGACTTGCACTGAACAATATATCCCTCAGTAGGCATCTGTTGTTTTGTCTAGAAACCTTTTCCCTCTTCCTGCTTTCCACTGGGGAAGACAACCCTACGGTCTGATTAGGGCTAACCCCATGCCTGGCACACCTCATCGCCTACTCAGAAGGGTGACCACACAGCCTCCACCAGCCAGTGGGGCCCATTTTCCTGACCACAGTGACTGGTTCTTGAACAAGTACATGACTGAATTTTCCTCTAAAATACCTTTGCTCCAATTATGAGAAACGACTTTCTGCTGGAGTTATTGAACTTAGAGAATGTGAGGTTTAAGCTACAGACTGTCATCTTATGTGCCTTTTAGTAAAAGCCCATCCTGAGGAGTGAGAGGGAGAAAGGCAGCCCTGATTACAGGTTTTGAGACACTGGATCCAGCTGTGTATACCCTTAGACTTACCATTTATGTGAGTCAGTAAATTTTCCAGCCATTCTATGATTGCTAATTTGAGTGGATTTCTGTTACTTGCAACTGAAAGAGTTATGATTTAATATGTCTCCTTATCCAGAAATATGAGTTCATGCTTCTGTATCTTAGGAGTACTCTGGTCAAATAATATGAGAAACACATGGGTCCTTTCCCAACCAACCTTAATTTTACTGTTCACCAACAAAAGCCTGACTAAATGTAATCCAGATGGTCTCACTGCCACACATTTATGCATCTCCACTTTGCCTCTGGGCTGTGATAAAATCCCTAACTCGCTGCTACTAAGAAAAACTATCCACTCTGTATAATACTAAAGATAGTTTAAATGAATAGTCCAAGAGTTTCTTGTTTTCTGAATAAAAGTAGCAAAAACTAGTGCTGACAGCTTCCCAGCTGTGTGACTTTATGCAAGTCATTTAACTTCTCTAATCTTCGGCTTGTTTTCCCATCTGTAAAATGCAGATACTAATAACCACTTTTTGGACTCTGTTAATATTGCATGAAATAATATGGAAGAAATATTGAATGTAGCCTGGCTCATGTTTAGCATTTAGTAAGTATTTGTCATTATAAGCCAATAAATATCTGTGAGGATCTGAATGAGAATACTTTTACTCCACCACAAAAACATTTTATTCTTTTACTAAATGAGACCTTTCCCTAGTTGCTTCACAAAATCAAAATCTTGACTCACAAATAAATCAAATAAAATAGTTGAGAATCTGTGAATATTATAGTTGAATAAGCCTGAACAGATGTGCAACTAGAAATCTCAGGTTTTCTAGTTAGCAGAAAAAATAAATGAGTAATATGAAAGTAAATTACATACTTTTCTAGTTTTAGTGGCAAGCTTCTGTCAATTATATTCTAGTTTCTGAATAAATTAATTTGCATGTACAAATGTAATAACAGATGCCGACTTGTGCTTGGAATATGGTGAGAAAGTTCTAAGTGAGCACCCACATGGCAATTAACTCTCTGCATATCTGACATAACCATTCTCAAACTAGCAATTAGAAGTGCTCCATGCCAACACTTTCTGTTTCTGGCATCTTAAAAAATAAACAAATAAAATCTACTCTCTGAGTCACAAGCATATCAAATGCTCAAAGAATAATTTTAATTCAATTGTGTAGATTCAACATCAGCTCACATATAAATGCCCACTCTTATAAATATAGTCATGGAGGTGTGTGGGTAGCTCAGTCAGTTAAGCATCTGCCCTCAGCTCAGGTCATGATCCCAGAGTCCTGGGATCCCAGAGTCCCAGCACCAGAGGGTGCTGGGATCAAGTTCCACATTAGGTTTCCTGCTCAATGGGGAGCCTGCTTCTCCCTCTCCCTCTGCCTGCCATTCGCCCTGCTTGTGCCTGCTTGCTGTCAAGTAAATAAAATCTTAAAAAAATATATATATATATATTTATAAATATGTTAATAACAACATTCCCATGATGACCATTTTCCTTCATACTGTTAACCACTAAAAACTATTTATCATTTATTGATATTCCTCTATGTACTTAGTACATGTTTTTAGTTAGAAACTTCTAAAAGTGTAAAAAGGAATATGTTTTAGTAATTCCTTAAACCTTTTTTTACTCAATATACACTAATATGCTTTCAAAGAAATTACTATTAAATTCATTTCCCAAGTGACAAAATCACTAATACAAATGTTGCTTATAATAAATAGAACATGTATACCAACCACAAAGATTAAGAGCCATGACGTCCTTTCTGAGATATTTTTACCACAGAGAAAAGCAAGAAAAGGGATTTTATCTATTTGCCAGCCCAAAAGTAATATTTTGAAAATTAGGTTATAAAAAAACTTCCAGGGAACTATAGCAGTTCTTCTAATAACTGAAAGCCTCCTATGTATATTAAAGAGTTAATGGGTAATTACTAAAGATATGATTTATATTTTCATCAAGTTTTTAAAAAAATATTTTATTTATTTATTTGACGAGAGAGATAGCGAAAGCAGGAACACAAGTAGGGGGAGTGGGAGAGGCAGAAGCAGGCTTCCCACAGAGCAGGGAGCCTGATGTTGGGCTGGATCCCAGGACTCTGGAATCAGGACCTGAGATGAAGGCAGATGCTTAATGACTGAGTCACTCAGGCACCCTAATTTCATCAAGTTTTATGGCACTTTCTTAAGGATTTAACACACTCTTCTACCTGAGGGGTATGATAGGGAGAAGATAACTACCACAAAAGTAGAGAACGTCAGCATTTTACTTAATTAAATAATGTAAAATGTTAAGATACTAAACTGTAAGTTGATCATTTCTGTAAAACTGAAATTCTGAAGAAATTAGAAAAACTATACAGTCATCAAAATGTAGGAAATTATTTCTAGGTTCTATGAAAAGAGTATCATTCTTATATTCCAATATTTTTGTTAACACACACACAGACACACACATGCATCTACACATGTACACACATAGGCTGAGGATTTAATGACCATACACCCCAAGTAGCTGGACTCACAGTATCTCTCTATATAATCACCCTTTCAGTGCAACCACTCTGGAAAATAGCATGGAGTTTCCTCAAAAAGTTGAAAATAGGGGCGCCTGGGTGGCTCAGTGGATTAAGCCGCTGCCTTCGGATCAGGTCACGATCTCAGTGTCCTGGGATCAAGCCCCGCATTGGGCTCTCTGCTCAGCGGGGAGCCTGCTTCCCCCCCACCGTCTCTGCCTGCCTCTCTGTCTACTTGTGATCTCTCTCTCTATCAAATAAAATAAATAAAATCTTAAAAAAAAAAAAGTTGAAAATAGATCTACCCTATGACCCAACAATTGCACTACTGGGTATTTACCCTAAAGATACAAACACAGTGATCCGAAGGGGCACGTGCGCCCGAATGTTTATAGCAGCAATGTCCACAATAGCCAAACTATGGAAAGAAACAAGATGTCCCTCAACAGATAAATGGATAAAGAAGATGTGTGTATAGACACACACACACACACACACACACATCGGAATACTATGCAGCCATCAAAAGAAATGAAATCTTGCCATTTGCAATGATGTGGATGGAACTAGAGGGTATTATGCTTAGTGAAATAAGTCAGTGGGAGAAAGACAACTATCATATGATCTCCCTGATATGAAGAAGTGGAGATGCAACATGGGGGGTTTGGGGGGTAGGAAAAGAATAAATGAAACAAGCTGGGATCAGGAGGGAGACACACCATAAGAGACTCTTAATCTCACAAAACAAACTGAGGGTTGCCGGGGTAGGCAGGTAGGGAGAGGGTGCTGGGGTTATGGACACTGGGGAGGGTATGTGCTATGGTGAGTGCTGTGAAGTGTGTAAACCTGGTGATTCACAGACCTGTCCCCCTGGGACTAATAATACATTATATGTTTATAAAAAAATAAAAAAATATTAAAAAAATAATCACCCTTTCAGTTTTTATACTCATTAAATCTTCACACCTAAAGAAATGCAGGGATAATCATAAAATGATCATTAAAAATCACAGACAATATCTGCAAATTATATCACAAAAAGCTATTTTCTTAAGAAATATAAATAAAGGGATGTGGGGGGGGGCTCAGTCAGTTACTTAACTTTCTCATATTCTCAGGTCTCATATTTGGCTCAGGTCATGATCCTAGGATCTCGAAATCCAGCCTCCCATCTTTGTAGGGCTCCATGCTAAGTGGTGAGTCTGCTTCTCCCTTGCCTTCTGCCCCTTCCCCCACTTGTGCTGTGGTGAGCACTCTCTCTTTCAAATAAATATATAAAGTCTTTAAAAAAATACAAATCAACAAGTGAAGACCAATACTCCATTAGAAAAAGGAGCAAAGGATATGAATTAGGTAACTGATAAATACAAATGCCTGCTAAGCAGATAAAAAGGTACCTAATCTCGTTCACTCATAATAAGGAGAATGTAAACTAAAACTATGGAATACAAATTTTCACCTATCATTTAGAAAACACATCGTGTCAGAAAACAGAAAATCTTACACAATGCTAAGGAAAGTGTGAATTGGTAAAACACTACTGAAGACAATTTCATACTTTATGAAAATTATAAATGCATACTTCCTTGGAACCAGCAATTCTAATTTTCCCACATATAAGATTATGAAAAACAGGTTTAGAACTTTCCATTGCAGCATTATTTGTAATAGCAAAAAACTGGAAGTAATCTAGTAATTGTCAATGAAGGGCTGATTAAATCAATCAGAGTATATCCACACAACAGAATATTATGAAGACATAAAAGATATAAACACTATGTACAGATATGAAATGATCTCCATGATATATTATTAATTGAAAAAGGAAAGTTCAGAACAGCATAAAGAAGGAAGAAAAAATATTATATTTTTGTTAGTTATGGATAAAATATCTCCGAAAGGACGAAGAAGAAATAACAGTATATGTTGTCTATGGAACAGGGACTGTGTGGCCAGGAGGCGGAAGCAGAAGGGTATAATTTACTATTTTTGAAGAAACAGTACTCCTGGAGTGTTTCAACCTTGTAAATTTTTTTTGTTAAAATAAAGTAAATTAAATTGAAGAATTTACAGGACAAGTAAAGATTCTTTTGCAATATTTTAAGAAGGGAGAAGTGATAACAGCATAGACACCCAGGGGAGAGAGGGTAATTTAATTACTTCTGATAAGGTAAGTGCTTTGCACACTTACTAACATTCACAAAATAATAAATCAGTCAAAAAGAGACAGACATTGACACGGGCCCTGAAAAGTTAATAATGGATGATCTCATTAAAATGAACAAATGGCAACCTTACAGACAGACATCTGGTGGTAGTCCTTTCTTTCAAAACAGGGTATGTTCACCACTTGGAAAAACATAAATCCATTTTAGCTGTAGGGAGGAATTTCCAGCTAACTTAAATGCTCCAGTTTTATTATTGGAGGTGTTGTGAGCAGGCATGAAGAGAATAAAAGGGAGAGAATATGAGAAAGCAGATTAAAATAGACTTCAATATGTGAATGAGACAGAGGTCTTGTGGCTTTATCTTTGTGAGTGTAGTCAAGCAGAATAAATTCGGAAGTCATGTCACATGCACCTGCCTAAATGTAACTGAATGAGGTCACTGGCAATGGTATGACACAGGTGGATCTGATTATTGGCTTCTAAGAGATGGTAGGTGGGAAATATTTTTTTTTTCTTTTTTCCAACCAGTTTCAGGTAATAAAATATGGTTATTTGATTTTTTCAAAAAGATAAGAAATATTTGACAACAGTAGTCAATTCCAAAAACATTGTTTTCCCCCCAGCAACAAGAAACTTTATAGATATGTGTGTATGTGCATTTGCATGCATGTGTGTACATAATATTCCATTTTAGGTAAAATATTTGGTAATAATCTTACCTAAGATAAACTGAGCTCAAAGATTTCATCATGAAATTTTGATTTCTTATATAGGACTAATAATAATAGGACACTTAATGAAGGGTCACAGTAGTAGTTGTTGATTATGTAGTATAAAAACACTCATATAATGTTGTGAAGATTTATAATGAATCATGCTTATTTCCAATTCATTTCCTTACCCTGTAATTCTGGTATCTAGTCAAATATTAAACTGGCTTCAATCTAAGCATCTAAAGATCATCCTTTCATCACAGGATTTTTATTAAATTTAGGGTAAAATTTAACCATTCAGAAGAATTTGAATGACAAGTTTTAAAATAATGTCTAAGGATCACTTAAACATTCAGAAAATCAAGACAGTGGCATACTGCTACTATTTTTACCTTTTTTTTTTTTTTTTTAAGAACTAGATCTCATTTTAAAAATTTTTTATTTTGGGAGAGAGACAGAAACAGAGACACAGAAAGAGGCTTTGAGTTGGGAGGCAGTATGGAGGGAGAGAGGGAATCTTAAGCAGGTTCTACACCCATTGAGGCTCAATTTCACCACCCTGAGATCATGACCTGAGCCAAAATCAAGAGTTAACTGACTAAGCCACCCAGGTACCCCTGTATTTTAATTTTTCTAGAAGTTTTTATTTTTGAGTATACTTGACACACAATGCTGTACTAGTGTTAGATGCACCATTTTGTTATTTGACAAGTTTATATATTACACTATGCTCACAAGTGTGGCTCCCCTATGTGCCCTCACATCATTATTAAAATATCATTGACGGGGCGCCTGGGTGGCTCAGTGGGTTAAGCCGCTGCCTTCGGCTCAGGTCATGATCTCAGGGTCCTGGGATCGAGTCCCGCATCAGGCTCTCTGCTCAGCAGGAAGCCTGCTTCCTCCTCTCTCTCTCTCTGCCTGTCTCTCTGCCTACTTGTGATCTCTCTCTGTCAAATAAATAAATAAAATCTAAAATATCATTGACTATATTTCTTATTCTGTGCCTTTTACTCTGGTGCCTTATCCATTTTGTAACTGTAAGCTTGTATCTCTCACACACCTATACCCATTTTACCCAACCCCTCACCTTCCTCCCTCCCCTCTGGCAACCATCAGTTTGTTCTCTGTATTTATAGGTCTGATTTTGCTTTTTGTTTATTTGTGTTTTTTTTTTTTTTACATTCCACTTATGAGAGGAATCATATAGTATGTATTTCTCAGTGTGAATCATTTCACTTAGCATAATGCCTTCTAAGTCCATCTATGCTGTTGCAAATGGCAAGATCTCATCCTTTAATATGGTTGCATAATATTCTATACCTTGGCTATGGTAAATAACACTACAATAAACATAGGAGTGCATATATTTTTTTGAAATAAGTGTTTTCATTTTCTTTGGGTAAATACCCTGTAGTGGAACTACTAGATCATATGGTAATTCTATTTTTAATTTTTTGAGGAACTTCCATACTGTTTTCCACAGTAGCTGCAACAGTTTGCATTCCTGCCAACAGTGCCTAAGGGTTCCATTTTCTCTACATCCTTCCCAACACTTGCTATTTCTTTTCTTTTTTTTTTTTTTTACTTTAGCCATTCTGACAGGTGTGAGGTGATATCTCACTGCAGGTTTGATTTATATTTCCCTGATGATGAGTGATGTTGAGCATCTTATCTTTAACATGTCTCTTGGCCATACCTTCTTTGGAAAATGTCTATTCAGGCTATTTTTTAATTGGATTATTTGGGTTTTTTGGGTGTTGAATTGTAGAAGTTCCTTACATATTTTGGATCTTAACCCCTTATTTGATATATAATTTGCAAATCTGTTCTCCCATTCACTAGATTGCCTTTTTATTTTACTGATGGCTTTGTCTGCTGTACAAAAAAATTTTTATTTTGATGTGGTCCCAATAGTTTATTTTTGCTTTTGTTTCCTTTAACTTAGGAAACATATCTAGAAAATATGGCTATAGCTGATGTCAGAGAAATTACTGCCTGTATACTCTAAGATTCTTACTGTTTTGAGTCTCACATTTAGGTCACTTTTTTTTTTTTAAAGATTATTTATTTATTTATTTGACAGATTGAGAGAGAGAGAGAGAGATATCACAAGTGGGCAGAGAGGCAAGCAGAGAGAGAGGGGGAAGCAGGCTCCTGCTTAGCAGAGAGCCCAATGCGGGGCTCAAATCTAGGACCCCGGGATCATGACCTGAGCCGAAGGCAGAGGCTTTGACCCACTGAGCCACCCAGGCGCCCCTAGGTCACTTTTTATTTTATTTATTTTAGAGAGCAAGAGAGTATGGGGAGAAGGGTAAAGGGAGAGGATGAGAGGGACAAGCAGACCCCTTACCCAGCACAGAGCCCAACACAGGGCTTGATCCCAGGACCCCAAGATCATGACCCGAGCCAGAACCAAGAATCAGATGCTTAACTAAATGAGCCACCTAGGTGCTCCTCACATTTAGGTCTTTAATCCATTTTTGAGTTTTCTCTGTGTGTGTGTGTGTGTGTGTGTGTGTGTGTGTGTGTGTGTATGGTGTTAGAAAGTGGTCCAGTTTCATCCTTCTACATGTAGCTGTCCAGTTTTCCCTACACTATTTGTTGAAAAGACTGTCTTTTCCCCATTGTGTACATTTTCTTCCTTTGTCATAGATTAACTGACCATATAGTCATGAGTTTATTTCTGGGCTCTCTATTCTACTCCATTGATCTGTGTGTCTATATTTGTGCCAGTTATCAAACTGTTTTAATTACAACAACTTTGTAGGACATCTTGAAATCTGGGGTTGTGATACTTCTGACTTTGTTCTTTCTCAGGATTGCTTTTTGTTAGCCGGGGTCTTTTGTGGATCCATACAAATTTTAGGATTATTTATTCTAGTTTTGTGAAGAACACTGTAGGTATTTTGATAGGATTTCACTGAATTTGTAGATTGCCTTGGGTTATATGGCTATTTTAACAATATTAACTCTTCTAATCCATAAGCATTTAGTATATTCCCATTTATTTGCATCTTTAGTTTCTTTCATCAGTGTTTTAGATTTTTCACCTCTTTGGATATAGGTTTATTCCCTGGTATTCTGTTATTTTTGGTGTAATTGTAACATGTTTTTTAAATTTCTCTTTCTGCTACTTCATTATTAGTGTATAGAAACAATACTGATGTCTGGGTATTCTGTATCTTGCTACTTAACTGAATTTGTTTATTACTTCTAGTAGTTTCTAGATGGAGTGTTTAGGGTTTTCTATGTATAGTATCATGTCTTCTGCAAACAATGAAAGTAGATTTTACAATTACTATAAACTCTTGTTGGATTGCTTCCTTTATCATTACATGTGTATTCCTTCTTTGTCTTATTTTGGTCTTTGTTTTAAAATCCATTTTATCTGATATAAGTATTGCTACCCTGGCTTTTTTCACTTCCATTTGCATGGTGAGTGTTTATCCATTCCTTCACTTTCAGTCTATACATGTCTTTAGGTCTGAGGTAAGTCTCTTGTAGGCAGCATATAGATGGATCTTGGTTTTATTTATTTTTTATCTGTTCTGCCACCTTATGTCTTTTGATTGGAGCACTTAGGGCTTTTATACTTAATTACAGATATATATGTATTGATTGCCATTTTTACATAGTTCTCTGGTTGTTTGTATAGTTCTGCTTGTTCCTTTCCTCTTCTCTTTTGCTCTCTTTCTGATTGACGAGTTTCTACAGTGTTCTGTTTGTCTTTCTTTCTCTTTATTTTTTGTCTACATAGCATAGGTTTTGAGTTTGTTACCATGAAGCTCATACATAACAACCTAAGGAAACAGCAATCTATATTAATTTGATGGTTATTTATGTTCAAACACATTCTTGAAAAACAAAAAGAGAAAAAAATCTTTTTCCCCCTTCTCTTCTCTTTTTATTCCTTTTTCCATGTTATCGTATTTTATATCTTTTTATTCATAATTTTCTCATGTCTAATTACAGCTATCTCCTTTACACTTGAAGGAGTTCCTTTAACATTTCTTTTAAGTCTTGTTTGGTGGTGATAAACTTTATCTTTTGTTTGCCTGGGAAATTATCTCTCCTTCAAATCTGAATGATAACCTCGCAGTATTCTTGGTTGTAGAGAATTCCCTTCTGGCCTGCCCTTTCTGCTGAAAAATCAGCTGATAAGATAGCTTTATAGGTTTTCCCTTGCAGGTAACTTTTTGTTTTCTCTCTGGCTACTTTTAAGATTCTTTCTTTAACCTTTGACATTTTAATTATGCACTCAGCAACTATGTGCCGTGATGTGGCTTCCTTGGGTTCATCTTGTTTGGAACTCTCTATGTTTCTTGGACTTGGATATCTTGGCATAATGCTACTTTTATTTTATTTTTTAAAAGATTTTTATTTATTTATTTGAGACAGTGAGCAAGTGAGAGAGAGAGCATGAGGAGGGGGAGAGGGAGAAGAAGACTCCCTATTGAGCAGGAAGTTTGATATGGGCCTCTTAATCCCAGGACTCTGAGATCATGAGCTGGGCCAAAGGCAGAGGCTAAACCAACTGAGCCACCCAGGTGCCTCTATTTTTTTTTTTTTTAATTCTTTATTTAAAACCAATTTAGATCACATATACTGTATTATTAATTTCAGGAGTAGAATTTAATGATTCACCAGTTTAGGCATAATGCTAATTTAAAACAGTTGTAGCTATTTGCATTTGCACAGGAAATAAAATGTTTCCTTCCTTAGGTTAGGTGCTCTCCTTAGGTGCTTCCACAGTGGCCCTCATCACAGTCACCTTATGTCACCTTATGTTGGAATGGCTGCTCTTATACTGTTATTTCTACTTGAGTGTAACTTCTATGAGGACAGAAACCATGTTTATCTCATTCATTATTGTGTCCCCAATAAAAATGGAAGTAATAATGGCACTTTATACAGAGCTCATTGCGAGAACTACATGAATTAATGGATGTATAAATCTTAGAGCAGAATCTAACACAGAGTAAAGTATGGAATAAATGCTAGCTATTATTAACTACAGTGGCACCTATCACACAGGAGGCACATCAAGTATCTGTTGTATACATGAATGAATTTTGCCAACTGATTCTAGTTCTGAAATTGAGTGCTTCTTTACTCAAGAGCATTTGTGACAGTTAAGTATAGCTGTTACGTTCTCTCAAACTTTGACAAAACCACCCAGTGCCCTCACTGCTTCTCCCATGTTGAGGTTTATAGACACATCTTTCATATTTTCCTCACCTCCCATCTCAAGATCCATTTTTGTAGTTTGTCATTATTTCTAAAACATTAAAAAGTACACTAATCCCAATTCTTTGCATCACCATAAGCAGCTAATTCATTATAATTTATTATAACAGTAATTACAGTGTACTATGATAAGTCCTAGTAGCAAAACCTGACCACTCTGTGAATGAATACAGAAAATAATATAGAAATTAAATCAGAAAAACCATTTCAGAATAGTAGACATTTGAGTTAGGTTGTAAGAATAAGTAAGCATTTTCTAAGTGAAAGAAGAGGGGAAAGAGGCAATTCAGGCAAATAAGGAGCCCCTGGGTGCTCAGGGACTGGAAGAGAGGGTGCATATGTGTACAGTGAATGAAGAGTCCAGAAAGTAAAATCAGGGCCTGATTGTGAATGCTTCCCTATGTCACTTTCTACCTACAAGTCTAAACTTTCTACCTACAAGTACCAAGTATCCAACAAGATCTTCACATAGGGGCATAATGCTGGTGGGCAGACTGCATATGAAAAGAGAAATAACATCAGGAGGTGCTGCTATGGCCCAGGCACTGCTTTGTGCCTACAGAGGAAGGCACAAAGCAGTGAGAACATGAAGGAGGCTCTGCATTCTGGAGACAAGTCAAGAGTGTCAGGGGACCAAGATTCAAGATAGCTGGCATGAAAGAAGATCTATGGTAGCTGAACCACAGGTTCTCTAATTCATTCAACACTGATCAACTATTTACAGAGGCCCTTTTATACTGGGATACAGCAGTGAATTAGAGAAAAAAGGTCTCTGCTCTTGGTGAGATAATTTTCTAGTTGGCAGACACCAATGAGTAAGAAAACTGTGATAGCTGTGAGGAAGGAAATAAACAGGATAACTGATTTTAAAGAAAAAGACTGAGTGTGATAAATATATATAAGAGTACAGAGAGGAGACCTGAGGCTACTTTCAGCTTAGGCCTGAAGGATGCAAATAAAAGACCATAATCAAAATGGTGAATGAAGACAAGATTTATAAGGGGAGTTTAAGATGTCAGTAAGAAACAAATTAAGCACCACATTTGAGAAGAGATGGAAGATCATTATAATCAGATAATCAGAAGATGACACCTGTAGAAGCTGCCTCTGAAGAAATCTAAGATGAGTTAACTATATAGACATCTTATCCCTTAAAGATCAAAATGTTTGGAATATTCTGCTTTAGTCCTTGGGTTGTTTATGTATATGACACAAGAAAGCGCAAGGGGAGAGAAAGTTTCATCACGTTGAGTATACAATTTCCTAAAAAACAGAAATTAAGACTTTATTTTTATTTTTTTAGAGAGAAAGAAAAAGTGCATGCACATGAGAGTGGGGGTAGGAGCAGAGGGAGGAAGTAAAACAATCTTAAGCAGGCTCCATACCCAAAGGGGCTCGATCTCACCACCCAGAGATCATGACCTGAGCCAAAATAAAGAGTCGGATACTTAACCAACTGAGCCACCCAGGCGCCCCCAGAAATTACAGCTTTAAAGTCTATTTTAAATGCCTTCTAATATACGTTCTTACTGCAATAATATGAACATATAATGTTTCACAAATCTCAATTATTTTTACTGTTTGTTCATTTATGACTAATATTGTATCAGGAATTTCTTCTTTACTGGGACTTTTTTTTTACCATTCATTTTTATTTTTATTTATTTATTTTTTAATTTTTTAATTTATTTGACAGACAGAGATCACAAGCAGGCAGAGAGGCAGACAGAGAGATGGGGGAAGCAGGCTCCCCGCTAAGCAGAGAGCCTGATGCGGGGCTCGATCCCAGGACCCTGGGATCATAACCTGAGCCGAAGGCACAGGCTTTAACCCACTGAGACACCCAGGTACGCCTTTAACATTCATTTTTAAATACAGAATTTTTAGTGGCTGCTGATATCAGTATAGTAGTAATGTCAATATTGAGCTTTCCTTTAAAATCTACAACACTGAATTGCTTTCCTACAGAATCCAACTCAAGTTTAAAACAGTATGAAATATATTATAAAATGATAAATAAAAACTTCATAGCAAATTTTACTGGGCATACACTTAAAATGTTTGTCTGTATATTTTTTGCCTATACAATAAAACTGTTACAAAAATGAGAATGAATAAAACAAAAATTTAGTTCCATGAACTACTTTCTGCAGAAAAGTTTATGACTGGAGGAGTCTTAGCGTATCTAAATGCCCTCTCCTCCCTTTCTAAAGATAAGTGGAGAGAAATCTAGCAAAGGCTATGTGATGTAAGTCACATGAATAATGAGTGAAATAAAATGGTTCGCCAACCATACTGGGCTTTTAAAAAATGATCACTATTAATATAAATATTATAAATATAAATTTTAAAGTGAGTTATTTGCTTAAAAAAAGGATTCTTCCATTAAAATACTCTTTTTTGTGCAATTTTTTATTAATTATTGTTATTGATGTATAATATGTTCTTTGCCCCAGGGGTACAGGTCTGTGAATCACCAGGTTTACACATTTCACAGCACTCACCATAGCACATACCGTCCCTGATGTATATAACCCAACCACTCTCTCAATACCTCCCCCCTCCCAGCAACCTACTCCTTTTATATACTATAGTTTTCTGATACACCAGCTTTTTCCTTTTCTACTACAGTAAATAAAATTATACCACTACTGTGAAACAATGTATTTACTGCAGAATTGGGGTGCGGGGTCAAGCATGCTACACACTCTCAACCAAAAGGCAATGATGGTTAGAACATGTTAGGAACATACTGGAATAAAATCAACTGACTTCTACTAATCTTAAAATTATTTTATTTCAGTCTTGACATTTCTATGATGCTCCTGTCTTTTCCCATCTCCCATCTTCATATTATTTGTACCTAAACTTAACATGATACCTTCCCCTCCTGCCATCCCTTTCCCATTTGTGTGCACGTGTAAGACAGACAGACAGACAAGACACACACACACACACACAAACACACAAGTTCTTCTCTCCCAGCTCCAAAATTTTATTCTCTAGTTCCTACAAACTTCTTTCCAATCCCACTCAGAAGCCTGTATTAATGTATACATCTACATTTTCCTTCAGGAACTCCCTTCAACTTTGTTCTAATACTCTATGTGACTGTTCTTATAGGAAAACAGCAATTATACATTAGAACACCTTCACGGGGATGAAGATGGAAACGCTGGCATCAGAAGTTTGAGAGTTTATTTCTATGTTAGTCCCTAATCTCTCTAAGCCTCAGTTTGTCAAGCAGCAAAGTAGGAGTCACAGGATTACTCATGAGGATTAAATGGAGGAAGCAACAGAGGTCACTTTATAGCTGTAGGTATATAATACAGGAAAGCAGTAGGGATTATAGTTTGAGGAACTGATAATTTCAATCAATAATAATAACCAGGGACTGAAGATCAAACACTACCTAGAGAGCAATGGAATAAAGGACACTACCATTTATGTAACTTCCTTTTTTCCGATAAAAAGCTTACATTCGAAATTGCCAAGCTAAATTCTCCACTCCCCAGCCTACATGCTCACCAGCCACATTTGCTGGTAGGGCTGGGGCGGTGGCAGGGTTGGGGCGGTGGCTGGTGGGGTTGGGGCGGTGGTAGGGCACAGGCTGTCTCTTCTTTCATACAACCTGATGCACTAAATGGATTGCTTAGCCAGTCCCTCCATCTATAATTACATACAAGGATATCAAATTGCTTATGAGACACAGTAATACGTACTTACTTTCAAGGATATCAAATTGCCTTTGAGACACAGTTAACAGCAGGGCCTATCTAAAACTTTTCTATCATTCACAGAATAACCTTAATGGATCTCATTCATTGTTTAAGAACGAAATCATCACATCATGAAAAGATTAGAATGAAAATGAATTTGCTTTCTAAATAAATAGATGATGAACTACAAAGCCCTGTGCTTTGTAAAGTAAGCCAAGTCTAATAAACATAATTACTATGTCACAGAACAACTATAACACTTGGGAATAGATGATGGGTTTTACTTATATTTTAATAAACTGGCCAACTGAGTATAAGAAATTTAATGTGAAGTACTTTCAGTCGATGAAATCAGGATTATTAGCTACGGAGCTCAAATGTTTTGATACTAAGATTTTACCCTACTTTTATACACACACACATACACACACACGCATATACACATGCAGGTACAAGGCAGTGTGAAACATCACTGATGATCAGATAATCAACTTGTTAAATCAGAGGTTATCACTTTGAAAATTCTGCTTGATATATACCAACTCAAGGTACAGAAGAAATGCTGTCTGATTCTTAAAATGTATAGGCATACCCCAGAGATATTGTGGGTTTGGTTCCAGCCCACCACAATAAAGCAAATATCAAAGTGTGAGTCACATGAATATTTTTGAGTCACATGAATATTTTTCCTAGTACATACAAATATTTGAACTCTTTTCAGTCTATTAAGTGTGTAATAGTGTTATATCTAGAAAGACAATGGATATACCTTGATTTAAAAATACTTTATTCTTAAAAAATGCTAAATATCATCTGAACTTTCAGCAAGTCATAATCTTTTTGTTGGCAGAGGGTCCTTCCCTTGCTGCTCTGGGCTGCTGACTGATCAGGGTGGTGACTGCTGAAGGCTGGGGTGGCTGTGACTATTTCTTAAAATAAGACAACACTAGAATTTGCTGCATCAAGTGACTGTTCCTTTCACAACTTCTCTGTAGTAAGTGATGCTGTTTGATAGCATTTTACTCGCAGTAGAACTTCTTTCCAAACTGGAGTCAGTCCTCTCAAACCCCATTGTTGCGTTATCAACGATGTTTATGTAATACTCTAAGTCCTTTGTTGTCATTTCAACAATATTCACAGCCAGGTATAGTTTCCATCACAAAAAACCCCACTCTCTGATATTATAATAGTGTTGTGTGGTGACAGATGGTCACTACATTTGTGGTGAGCAAAGCATAACATATACAGATGTCCAATCACTATGCTGTACCCTGAAACTAATGTAATATTGTGTGCCCTACTTCACTTAAGTAAAACAATTTTTTATAAACCACATCCTCTGTTTATTCATAAGAAGCAATTCCTCCCCCATTAAAGTTTCATTACAGTGAGATTACAGCAATTCAGTCACATTTTCAGGGCTCCACTTCCAATTCTAGTTCTCTTATTCCCACCACATCTGTAGTTACTACTTCCACTGAAGTCCTGAACCCCTCAAAGTCATCCATGACAGCTGGAATCAACTTCTTCCAAACTCCTGGTAGTGTTGATGTTTTGACCTCTCCCCATGAATGTTTTTAATGGCATTTAGAATGGGGAATCCTTCCTAGAAGGTTTTCGATTGACTCTGTCCAGAGCCACAGGAGGCATCCCTATTTATTGTAGCTAGAGCCTTATAAAATGTATTTCTCAAGTAATAAGAAGACTTGAAAGTTAAAATTATTCCTTGATCTATGAGCTGCAGGATAGATGTTGTGTTAGGAGGCATGAAAACAACATTAATCTCATTGGACATCTCTATCAAAGCTTTAGGGTGGCCAGTCAGGACACAGTAATATTTTGAAAGGAATCTTTTTTTTTTTTAAATAGGTCCTAACAGTGGGCTTAAAATATTTTGTCAACCATGCTGTAAACAGTTATGTTGTTATTCAGGCTTCGTTGTTCCATTTATAAAGCACAGGCAGAGTAGATACAGAATAATTCTTACGGGCCCTAGGATTTTCACAGTGGTAAATGAGCACTGGCTTCAATGGAAAGTCATCAGCTGTATGAGCAATGAACAAGGGAGTCAGCCCGTCCTTTGAAGCTTTGAAGTCAGGCACTGATTTTTCTTCTCTAGCTGTGAAAGTCCTAGACGGCATCTTTCTCCAACAGAAGAACAACTATCTTAGCTAGACCTTCTAGGTAACTTGCTGTAGCTATAGCGACACTTGCTAGTTCAACTTCTACTTTTATGTTATGGAGATGGTTTCTTTCCGTAAACTTCATGAATCAATCTCTACTTGTTTCGAACTTTTCTTCTGCATCCTCTTCCCCTCTCTTAGCTTCAAAGAACTGAAAAGTTAGGGCCTGGCTCTGGATTAGGCTTTGGCTTTAGGGAATGTTGTTTGATCTACCCAGACCATTAAAACTTTCTCCATAACAGCATTTGCTTTCTTAATTAATATATATACACTGGAGTAGCATTTTCATTTCTTTTAAGAACTTTCCCTTTGCATTCACAACTTGGCTAACTGGTACAAGAGGCCTATCTTTTAGCTTATCTCAGCTTTTGATATGCCTCCCTCATTAAGCTTAATCATTTCTAGCTTTTTGATTTAAAGTGAGAACCATGCAACTTTCCCTTTCACTTGAACACTTACTGGCCCTTACAGGGTTATTTATTGGCCTAATGTCAATATTATTGTGTCTCAGGGAATAGGGATGCCCAAGGAGAGAGAAAGAGATGGGGAACAGCCAGTTGGTGGAATAGGCAGAATACACCTTTATCAATTAAGTTTGCTGTCTTATCTGGGCAGTTTGTGGTGCCCTAAAACAATTACAATAGTAACATTAATGATAACTCATCACAGATCACCATAGCAAATATGACAAGAATGAAAAATTCTGAAATACTGCAAGAACTACTAAATGTCACATGGAGACAAGAAGTGAGCAAATACTGTTGGAAAAATGTTATTGATAGACTTGCTTGACACAGGGTTGCCACAAATCTTTAACTTCTGAAAAATAAACAAAACCCACAGTATCTGTGAAATGCAATGAAGTATGCCTGTATAAAGTATTTTAAGATCTTTAGAAAAAAACATATTAACAGAGTATTTTACTATGAGTGTGAATTTAGTGCTCTTAAAATGGCCACCATACATACATGAACACATATGGAAATAATCGTAATTTGAAGAAAGCAACATACATTGCAAAGGGCAAAAAAATCCATCTGGACCACGATAACAGTTTACTTCCAAAACCTCATGGCTGACAAGCAATTTGTGTAATATAAAATCTGTAATTAAATGGTACAGAATGTTCTTAAGTGTCAGGATTTCCACATATATTTTAAAACTTACCTTATCAAGATTAGTAAATGAATTTTTATGTTCAATTTAAAGAATACCAAGAAACGCTCTCACCATTTTATGGACCTGAGAGGCCTGGTGGGAGGTAAAGAAAGGATAGAAGAGAAAGTTCTGACTTACAGGGGAGGAAAGCATGTTAGTCAAGGCCTTGGTGAAGGCGCCTGGGCTAGGGATGCAGGTGTGGATGAGTATGGCTGGCCCAGAGGGGATGCTCAATTGCCTTGCCATTCCCTCACGAAAGCCAGGGTGCAGAACTCTGGCTGTGTACCAAGTCAAATGTGGGAGGGCAGTTTCACCTAGCCTATGAAAGCCTATGGTCACACATAGGGAGGGGCCTGGGCTGGACTCCTTGGGTCAGACCTATGATGACAAGAACCATTCATGGACAATTGTGAAAAATGAAACTGATGAAGAGGATTCACAATGATGAGGCGACTGGTGGGAGGCTACTGTAAAGATCCAGGTTGGACATATGACCCGAACTCCTGATAAAGTGACTGAAAGTCCACCCAGGAAAGGAAGTACATCCAGGAAGGGCTGGTAAACTGGGAGAAAAATGGGGGAGTCAAGAGACTGGAAGATGGTCTCAGATGGCAGTGAGGGCTAGAGCTCCGATGGGGCAGAGGTTACAGTTAGGAAGGGGGAATGAGAGTCCAGGATTTCCAAGGTAGAATAATCACAGGTGCTTACAAGGCCTTAAGTGTGTTCAGGTAAGCAGAGTAGTGAAGTAGAGGGGAAGTCAAGGATACAGATCTATAGTTTCTTTTATCAAAGAAATCACACAAGATGGTGGCAGATGACTGTTGGGTACACAACTAATGAATCGTTGAACACTACATCAAAAACTAATGATGTACTATAGGCTGGCTAATTGAACATAATAATAAAAAATAAGTTAATTAAAATAAATAATTAAAAATAAGTAATTATAACTTTATATAAATTATATAAATTTATATAAATTATATTATTATAATAATTATAAAATAAATAATGTTAAGCATGCAATTGGGGGAAAAAACCCCAAAACTTGGAGATATAAATATATTTTGAGATATTTAATGTATATTATATATAATGTATTATATATTCTATATATTATATAATATATACATTATATATAATTTATACATTATATAAATATATATAAATATGCATTACCCTTATACATAATATATAATAATATATTATGTATATATGTATAATGATATATGGAAATATTTAAATGTATATTATACATTTTAACTATATTTTTAAATATATATTTTTCCTTTACAGAAAATCAGACAGTATATTAAAAGAACAATTTTCTATTCTGCCTAAATATTTGGAAATGTATGTGTCAGAAATAATCGATCAATAAAATCTATACCAAACAGTCGGAAAAAAAATAACATAAGTGGACAGCACGGGTTTTCTGTACAAGAAGAGCCGTTGTTTGGAAGCAGTAGAGGAGAGAGAGAATTTTACCAACCTTCATACCTACCAATCCCTGCAGGGCAGAGATAGGAAGCTATGCCAGAGAGCAGCTTCCCAAGAGAGGGAAGCAGCAGAAAGCACTACCCTCAGGGAAGGGAGCATTCTGAGAAGAGCCTGAGGGCCCTGAGGAGTCCTCTCTAAAAATGGAGCAGTTTCCAGAGAGAAAAATGGAAAAAGTAAGGAAACAGAGTAGGAGATGAGAAAACAGGACAGAACCAGAGTCTGCAGAGAGCTAAATCTGGGATGGTGCCAGAGGATGACGTGATGAGATGGGGCAGGAACGGGCTCAGGGGCCCCAGCCTCGGTCAGCGCCAGTCCAGTCTCTGTGGGTACTGCCACACAACCATCAGCCACTGTTGTTTTACTCTGCTTCTGAGATTTTTATTTAAATAAATTCTGAAAATGTTTAAATTTCTTTCATGGAATGTGTTTGACAAAGTTCTAATCGAGAGCAAAAAAAATTTTTTTTTTAGCTTACTGGAACATAATAGAAAAAAACACTTATTAACATGATTCTTAAAGCTCAGAAGTACGCGTTAAAAGGACTTCAACAGTGCATTTAATTTACTCTATTAACCCCATAGGACTATACTTATACCCTAAAAATAACACTTGTTTCTCTGGAGAAGGCAATCTCAAACTTAACAAGCTGGGGAAGACAATGACAAGCTTTAAAGGTAATCTTTCCTACTAAACCTTAATTGAAGATGTACTTTTGGATGTTTACTCCGAAGCATTTAATTGGATCTTACATCCTCTGGTTCTGTCCAAGAGGAAAAGCTAGCCCATAGTGTATTTATAATTATTTATCAAATAACACATAGTTCACCCTTTCCCACCCTTGAAGGCTTTCATCTTGGTCTAACTCTATAAAACCTAAAAAAAAAATAAACACAGCTTTTCATTGGCCTATAACAAAAAGACAAACTATGAGCAGCATCCAGCCTAGGACAGAAAAGGAATGCTCAGAGCTCTTATTCATACATATAAAATGGATTTCTTTAAGGTTGTTCTGGATGACACATCTGTCACTACCAGAGCAAATTAATTAGTCTTAGTAGGCTAGTATAGGTTAACATTTTCTTTATACTCTTACACATCCTACTGTATCCCTCCTTAAACTCTGTCATCGTAAGGTTTAAACTAGTGCTTCAGATAAATTCTGTACTTTAGTCCTAAAAGAAATGATAACCACCACCTATCATATACTGAGTTCCTACTATGTGCCAGATGCTATGCTGCTTTATATAGATCTCATGAATCTTCACAACCATCTGTATGATGTACAATATGGTGATTCAACATGTAAATAAATTAGAGTGTTTCTCTTTGGACTCTACACATAACAGTTTAACTCTCAGACACTGAAGAATAATAATGAAAGAAAATAGGAAAAATGAGATTATCAGCTATATTAATTCCAATCAGCTCCATTAAATATTTATCCAAATGCAACATAAAATATTTAAATTATCAAATGTGTAGTCTCCTTCCTGAGTCTTTATCCCTTCCCCCAAAAGATATTATAGCTTTTAAAATTGAAAGAGTGGCAGAAAGATGGTGAGAAGCAAGTTATACAGGAAACAGAACTAAATCAGTAGCATTTTGTTTCTCATTTGTAATGAAGCTTTACAAAAATCTGTTTTATAAAATGGATTCACCCACCTTCATTTAAACAATAGGTTAAAAAATTAAGAACAAATTAATTTTTAACAAAATCAGAAATGAAAGAGAAAAAATAACAATTGAAACCACAGAAATACAAAGAACAAGAAAATATTATCAAAAATTATATGCCAACAAATTGGACAATCTGAAAGAAATGCATAAATTCCTATAAACATACAACCTCCCAAAACTGAATTAGGAAGACAGAAAATTCGAACAGATGAATTACCAGCGATGAAATTGAGTACATTATTTAAAAACTCCCAGCAAACAAAAGCCCAGGACCAGACAGCTTCATAAGTAAATTCTATCAAACATGTAAAGAAGAGTTAATATACATTCTTCTCAAACTACCGCCAGAAAATAGAAGGAAAGCTTCCAGATTCATTCTATGAGGCCAGCATTACCCTAACACCAAAACCAAATAAAGACACCACAAAAAAAGAGAACTATAGGCCAATATTTCTGATGAACAGAGATGCAAAAAATCCTCAACAAAGTACTAGTAAACAGAATCCAACAATACAGTAAAAAAAGTCATTCACCATGATCAAGTGGGATTTATTC
Organism: Mustela nigripes; assembly: GCF_022355385.1. NCBI lineage: Eukaryota > Metazoa > Chordata > Mammalia > Carnivora > Mustelidae > Mustela > Mustela nigripes. Next base: position 31,275,254 of record NC_081564.1, on the reverse strand, counting down.
CTAGGAAGCAAAAGTGGTTCAATATTCATGAATCAATCAATGTGATATATCACATCAAGAAGTTCGGGATAAAAACCATATGATCACTTCAACAGATGCAGAAAAGCATCTAACAAAGTAAACATCCATGCATGATAACAAATCACCAACAAAGTAGATTTACAGGGAAAGGCCATATATGAAAAACCCACAGCTAATATCATACTCAATGCTGAAAACTGAGATCTTTTCCCCTAAGATCAGGAACAACACAAGCGTGTCCACTCTCACCACTTTCTTTCAACATAGTCCTAGAAGTCCTAGCCATAGCAATATGACAAGAAAAAGGAATAAAAGGCATCAAAATTGGTAAGGAAAAAGTAAAACTTTCACCATTAGCACATGACATGACACTATATATAGAAAACATTAAAGATTCCACCCCAAAAGTACTAGAACTGATAAATGAATTAGTAAGGCAAAGGATACAAACTCAATGTACAGAAATCTGCTGCATTTCTATATACTAATAATGAAGCAGCAGAGAGAGAAATTAAGAAAACAATCCCCCCAAAAAGAAAAGAAAATCAATACCACTTACGACACCAAAAATAATAAAATACCTAGGAATACACAAATAAGGTGAAAGATCTGTACTCTGAAAATTGTGAAAGAAAATGAAGACAACACAAACAAATAGAAAGATATTCCATGCTCATGGATTGGAATAACAAATATTGCTAAAAATGTCCATATTACCCAAAGCAATCTATAGATTTAATGCAATTTCTATCAAAATACCAATAGCACTTCTGACAAAACTAGAATTTAATGCAATTTCTATCAGAATACCAATAGCACTTTTCACAGAACTAAAACAAATAATCCTACAATTTATATAGAACCACAGAAGACCTCCAACAGCCAAAGCAATCTTGAAAAAGAAGAACAAAACTGAAAGTATTACAATCACCAATATCAAGATATACTATTAAGCTACAGTAATCAAAACAGTACAGAACTGGCATAGACACTGATAAAAATATATAGAAGAGAACAGAATAGAAAACCCAGAAATAAATCCATGATTATATGGTCAATTAATCTTTGACAAAGGAGACAAGAGCATGCAATGGGAAACGAGTCTCTTCAACAAATGGTATTGGGGGAAACTGGACAGTTCTGTGCAAAAGAAAGAGACTTGGACTACTGTCTTTCACCATATACATAAATAAACTCAAAATGCATTAAAGACCTAAATGTGAGACCTGAAACCATAAAAATCCCAGACAGTAATTTTGCTGACATCGGCCACAACAAAATTTTTGGAGATTTGTCTCTCTCTCTCTCTCTTTTTTTTTTAAGATCTTATTTATTTATTTGACAGAGATCACAAGTAGGCAGAGAGGCAGGCAGAGACAGAGAAGGAAGCAGGCTCCCCGCTGTGCAGAGAGTCCCATGTGGGGCTCGATCCCAGGACCCTGAGATCATGACCTGAGCTGAAGGCAGAGGCTTTAACCCACTGAGCCACCCAGGTGCCCCTGGAGATTTGTCTCTTGAGGCAAGAGAAACAAGAGCAAAAATAAGTAATTGGGATTATATCAAAATAAAACCTTCTGCACAGTAAAGGAAACAATCAACAAAACTAAAAGACAAGGTAACAAATGGAGGAAGATATTTGTAAATGACATATTCAATAAAGGTTTAGAATTCAAAGTATATAAACAACTTATATAACTAACACAGGAAAAAACACCCAAATAATCCAATTAAAAGAATGGGCAGGGGCGCCTGGGTGGCTCAGTGGGTTAAGCCGCTGCCTTCGGCTCAGGTCGTGATCTCAGGGTCCTGGGATCGAGTCCCGCATCAGGCTCTCTGCTCAGCAGGGAGCCTGCTTCCTCCTCTCTCTCTGCCTGCCTCTCTGCCTACTTGTGATCTCTCTCTGTCAAATAAATAAATAAAATCTTAAAAAAAAAAAAAAAAAAAAGAATGGGCAGAAGACATAAATGTCTCTCCAAAGACACCCAGATGGCCAAGAGAAACATGAAAAGATCCTCACCATCACTCATCATCAGGGAAATGCAAAATCAAACCCACAATGAGATATCACCTCACATCTGTCAGAATGGCTAAAATAAAAAATACGAGAAAAAACAGGCATTGGCAAGGAAGTGGAGAAAAAAGAACCCTTATACACTGTTGGTGGGAATGCAAACTGTTGCAGCCACTGTGGAAGACAATATGGAAGTTCCTCAAAAAATTAAAAATAGAATTACTGCACGATCCAGTAATTCCACTAGTGGGTATTAACCCAAAAAATAGGAAAACACCAATTCAAAAAGATATATGCACCCCTATGTTTACTCTAGCATTATTTACAATAGCCACATTATGGAAGTAGCCCAAGTGTCCATAGATAAATAACTGGATAAAGATGATGTGGTACAGATATAGAATGGAGTATTACTCAGCCATACAAAAGAATGAGATCTTGCCATTTGCAACCACATGGATGGATCTAGAGAGCATAATGCTAAGCCAAATAAGTCAGAGGAAGACAAATACCATATGATTTCACTCATGTAGAATTTAAGAAACAAAACAGATGAATAAAGGAAAAAGAGACAAAAAAACATATTCTCAACTACAGAGAACAAACTGATGATTGCCAGAGGGGAAGATGTGAGGGAGATTAACAGTACACTTAGGGTGATCACTGAGTACTATATAGTATTGTTCAATCTTATATTATATATATGTCAACTATATGTCAACTCCAATTAAAAAAAGATTTAATTAATTTTGCCTAAGTTGATTCTTTCCTAAATAATTTTCAGCACTCATCAACAAGATGGTAATAAATATTGTAAATATTATGATGGAAGTGTAGAAAATTCAGGTTAATTGTTCACAATGCCAATAAAAAAAATAGTAGCACTCACCTCCTTTGCACTCTTAATTTTAGTCAGAAACGTATGCAGTTCCATTGTTTCTGCAAACAGTGCACGACATACTGCCTGATAATGATTTGGTGCCTCTGATGCAGTTGGAAGATGAGCAGCACATAACTACAGAAGAGGAAAATAAAATAATAATGCTCATTTATTATTTTGGGATTTTGGTACCTTAAAAACAGACATATCCCATATATTCATATTTTCATATCAGACAGCAAGGCAGTTCCCAGCATCCAAAGCCTAATGCATCACAAAACCACCAGTAAAATCTACACAATTATATGGAAAAAGTGCTCTATTAACAAACATCCAAAAGCACAGATGAACTTCATAGAATTCGCTAGCTTCTATTTGAAAATGATAGGACATTTGTAAAATTTTAGTTGCAAGCAGAAAGGGAACTACCATTTACTGAGTATTAATCATAACACAGGTGTTTTAATAGCTATCATTTTTTTTTTTTTTTACCATGCCAAGTACTTGTATTTGACATGTCATAATACAGCATAATAGCATTTACTCTTCAGTGTAACCCTGAATTATCTCCATTTTATAGCAAAAGAAACTGAGGCTAAGAGGATTCACGTGACTTGTCCACAGTCAGAAAGCTGACATGAGAGAGAAGAATTAAACATAGTCTAACAAGATTCTAAAGCCCAGGCTCATCCCAATTTATACTGAATTGTGTAATGCAGTAAAAAGACATGGGTGCCTGGGTGGCTCAGTCAGTTAAGCATTTGTCTTCTGCTCAGGTCATAATCCTACAGTACCAGGACTGAAACCCTTGTCAAGCTCCCCACTCAGCAGGGAGTCTGCTTTTCCCTTTCCCTCTGCTCCCTTTTTCCCCAACTAGTGCTCTCTTTCTTAATCACTCTCTCGCTCTCAAATAAATAAATAAAATCTTAAAAAAAG